>NC_142037.1:51875313-52178343 GCF_982192425.1 Myodes glareolus | reverse complement strand
ATAGACTGTGTGGTGAAGGCTCCTTTACTGTTACTATGTATAGTATAGATGCATATTCACAGGATAAATAATCAGCATATTTCAGACCTATCACACCTAGTCTTAGATTTTTTTCTTATATCCATAAATACAACACAGGTAGTAAAATCTGTTTGAACTCACCAAGAATAACTACATGAGTGACATTCTCTTGTCTCACCATTTGTATTCTTTGCTGCTTTTGAAATAAGAAAAGCATCTATTGCAGAAAAAACTAATGATGCATGACACTGAATTTTAAATAGGGAGATGATTTATCATACACAAAAATTGTCATGTATATGCACCAAGATGGGCTCACATTACACATACATATAAATCTTACTGATTTCTGAACTTGGTGCAAGGGTTGTAGAATGAGGGGGACAAGGGACAAAAATGCCCCACGACCTATTAGTATTTACCCTGTTCATCTAACCGTTCACTTTTCTCCTTATTGAAGAGTATAATGTATATGTAGATCTTTGGATTTCCAGATGGAAGAATAATCTTAGGAAGCACTTACAGAGTGTGTGACACCGAGCCAAACTACAGAAAGAACTGTTACTGTTGCCACTGAAACAGAACAAATATAAATTAGTTGTTCTCTGACCATATAGAATTGAACAATAGCTGCTATCACCCTTTGCTGTGATTCAGACACTGTTTCAAAGAGCAGGCAATTCAGAATACTGTAAGATCTTCTTTGCTTTTCACAACTATTCTTCAGCTGTGTCTGACGTTAGCCCCATTTTGCTGTTCTCAAAAATTTGTGATCAAAAGAAAGGACTAAAATGAGCAGCCCACTATGATGAATATGCCCGACACTCCTATGAAATAGAACTTAACAACCAACTGTTGGTCTCACTCTTTGGTGGTTAATATCGTCAACTTTGACACAACCTATATTCCCCTAAGAAAACAAGCCTCATGGCATACCTGTGAGGAATTATCTAGTTTAGTCCAACCTCTGCACATGCCTGTGAGGAATTTTCTGAATTAGATTAGCTTCTTGGTGTTCCAGCGTGAAAGACTGATTACCTACTTTATTAGGTTGAGATAGCAAGACCCACTTTATCTATGGGCAGCACCAGTCTGTGGGCTAAGGTTGTGGACTGAATGAAGAAAGAGAGAAAATGAGCTGAACACTAGTGTGTATCCTTCTCCTGACTGTTTGTTCAATATGAGAAGCTGCCTCAAGCACCTAGCAACATGACTTTCCTGCCATGGTGGACTCCACCTTCATAGACTGATCGCAAATGCTCTCTTCCTTCCTTCAGTTGTTTTTGTCCAGGTAATTACCATAACTAAAGTAATTATGGTGTATTCTTTCCCAAAATAAGATTTAGGAATTTCTTTTTTCTTCATACACCCAACTGTGTAGCTCAAATTGTAATTGTTCTTAATAATAATAAGAATAAGAAAACAGTGTCAGATATCAAGGTATCTGTTCTTTCAATGCTGAAAGATCAGAGAAGTAAAGGATCCTATCACTGGAGAGACATTTTTCCTCTACCAAATCCTCAGATGAAAATGGGCAAGATCCTGTCTCCATGAATCTTCATAGTGAATGTTCAGACTAAATGCAGTGAGGTCCTGTCTCCTCCGCCTTACATTCCTCTCTCTGTCCAGCCATATCACTCCTGTCTCCACCTTCCTAGTAATGGAATTAACCACATATGACTCCCAACTACTGGGATTAAGGTGTGAGTCATCACCACCTGTCCCTATTTCTCTTTAAGACTGATTCAATCTCAGGTAGCCCAGGGTGGCCTTGAACTCACAGAGATCCACAAGCTTCTGCCTCCTGAGTGCTGGAATTAAAGATGTGTGCCACCACTGCTTAGTCTCAATGACTAAGTAGTGGCTAGTTATGCACTCTGATATTCAGGTAGGCTTTATTTGTTAGACCACAAACAAAATATCACCACACAACTGTAACATGGAATTTTTAAAGTTGCTCTTTATTGCTAGGCAATGAATAGTTAGAATAAATATTAAAGAATATTTACCATACACCAAAGATTATTAAAAATTTTATTAACAAAGTTCTTAAGCAAATCAAGTTATATTATATATTCCTTGATACCTTTAATTAGAAAACATTTAAAATACCATTTCTTGCTCAATCTACTACCCTCCAGAGGTTTTTTCTTTCAAACAACACCATACCTGGGAATCTAACAATCTGTGCTAACAAACTGTGAGATTCAGTGTTCCAGGCTAGGACTCAGGCAATCAATTTTCATGTCATTTGGTTAATTGTACAGATCACAGGAAATGGTAAAGAGGTAGTTTTCAGTAGTCCTGCCAAGTTCTGTTGCACGCACTCTAGAAAATAGAGGTTTTGATCTGGTAGGGTTAAAACTGTTACACAATTAATCAGCGTTCATTGATAGATTGCAAAATTTTCTGTGTTGTTTAAATATGATTGATTTGTTTTATTTTTCTACAGTACTAGAATTAGCTTCGTGCAACCTGTATTTGTATAATCCCATATCTTGCCAGAAATTTAGAATTACATATTTTGCTTTGAAGATAAATCCTGATTCTACAAGAAAGAAATTAGAAACTGTCACATTACCTACAAGAAGTTGTCCAGAAGACTTGGCTGCTGCTCAATAGGTGATTTAATACACAGGCATTTCCCACCACCACCTGTATCATACATTGCTGTGCTCTCAAATCCTGACAATACTATCAGGAAATGGCTTTGTCCATTTTAAAGTGTAAAGAAGAAAAACAAATCAAGAAACATTTCACTTGAGTTCACCTGAATTCCAGCTGCACTGTGCTCTTTCACATAAAAGCAAATAGAATTGCAAGTCATCTCAGAAAAGCTTGACAACAAACCAGTAGGCCATGTAGTACACTCCCCAGAGCTTCTAAACAGCATTATCAGTCATGTTCATGTTAAGACGGTGGCTGACCTTCCAGAGAACTTGAACAATACATGTTAGAGACCTCCCAAGGTCCTTGTGCAGGTTCTAGGATTTCAAATGTGGAAGAATGCAAGGAGATGTTTTGGAGCAAGTGAAATTAGCTGCTCATAAAATTTGTGTCATATAATATTTCATCTTTTACAGCAATATGTCCAAGGCACAAAATCATGGCCATTGTTGAAAATGAAATCTCAAGACAAGCACATTAAACTCATATCAGAAATAAAGACATTCTCAAGTATCTTGACCTTCCTGTGAGTGCTTGTTGGATACTTCTATCAGCAGAGTTTAAAGCATAGACATAGAGGGACCATCTGTAGTCAAAAAAGATGAAATCATCCAAGAGCTCAGCTTCAACATCCTATACATTCTACCTACCAAAAAACAAGCATTTTTGCATAGGAAACAGAGTTCTCAGAAGAAATGTTCCATCCTTCTTGGCTTTCACTCCATGAATCTATACGAAAGGCACCAAATGAGCAGTTCATCAAAATGAGTATAAGTGAAAAAGTGAAAGACTCTTGTTTTATAACATGAAACCCATTCAAAACATCCAAGATCTCTACTACTATATCTGTTCTTGCTAAAGGATAATATTAATAACCTTCCCATTGCTGTAATTCATTGATAAGGGTGTAATTGTGAAGAAATGATATGGAAGTTCTAGCTTTGCTGTCCAGAAAAGCATGAACTAGAACCATGGTCAGGAATCAGATTTGTAGTCAGGAATAATGATATATTTTTGTTATCCCAATTCTGAAGCAGTGAGATCATAAGTTGAATACCAGTCTATGTTATATAGTGAGACCCAAACTATAAGAAGGAGGAGGAGGAGAAGGAGGAGGAGGAGGAGAGTGTGTGTTTCCAGATAAGCGTAGTTACCACGCTTTGTCAAAGAAGCCTTACTTTACAACAAACGGAGACCTCCACAGAAAACCAAAATAAGACACAATGCAAAGGTCAACAGATCGTGGGAATCCCAGTACATCTACATCAGAACCCCTGCATCTGTGATTCATGAGACATCTTAGATGAGCAGACAGGAAGATTGTAAGAACCAGAGTAGCAGGAAATCCTCCATTAATGATTCTTTCCTCAAAATGTCTCCATAAATAAGACAGGAACAATGGCAATATCAAAAGAACATATTAATTAGTGGGGTGGTGGGATTTCACAGGATCTGAAAACTAGACAAAGAATTACAGGAAAGCAATTATGACTGGAAGAGAAAAATTAGCCTCTCTCAGGGATGTCCAAACTCGGAGTGGTCAGTTTTGAAACCATAGACAGCCAACCAACCAAAAAAGGAACAGATTCACCCCCCACACCCCCGTGCACCCAAGTTTTGCCTGGCAATCTTGTCTACTTCCAATATCCAGGAGGATAACTATATGATTTTCTTTAGGTTCACCTTCTTATTTAGCTTCTCTAGGATCACGAATTATAGGCTCAAAGTCCTTTAATTATGGCTAGAATCCACTTATGAGTGAGTACATATGGGGGTGCGGGGGGGTGGATGTAAGGGGAGATGGGTAGAGAGAAGGGAGAAGGGGAGGATTCAGGAAAGCTTGGGGGAATGGGATGGGTGGGATGGAGGAAGGGTAGATATGGGAGCAGGGAAGTAAATATCTTAATTAAGGGAGCCATTTTAGAGTTTGGAAGAGACTTGATTCTAGAGGGGTTCCCAGGTCCAAGGAGAGGTCCCCAGATTGTTCCTTGGGCAGCAGAGGAGAGGGTACCTGAACTGGCCTTGTCCCATATCCACACTGATGAATATCTTGCTTATCACCATAGAACCTTCATCTGGCGATGGATGGAGATAGAGACAGAGACCCACATTGGAGCACTGGACTTAGCTCCCAAGGTCCAAATGAGGAGCAGAAGGAGGGAGAACGTGAGCAAGGAAGTCAGGACCACGAGGGGTGCATCCACCCACTGAGACAATGGGACTGATCTAATGGGAGCTCACCAAGGCCAGCTGGACCTGGAGTGATGGAGCATGTGATCAAACTGGACTCTGAACGTGGCTGTCAATGAAGGCCGACTGAGAAGCCAAGGACAATTGCACTGGATTTCGATTCTACTGCATGGACTGACTTTGTGGGAGCCTGGTTTGTTTAGATGCTCACCTTTATAGACCTGGATGGAGGGAGAAGTCCTTGGACTTCCCTCGGGGCAGGGAAACCTGACTGCTCTTAGGACTAGAGAGGGAGGGGGAGGTGGGAAGGGGGAGGAAAAAGGGAGGTGGGAAAGAGATGGAAATTTTTTTTTGAAAGTAATTTTATTAAATTATAAAAGTTTCCATTTACGCCCCTCTTCCCAACACCCTCCCACTCCCTCCCTCCCTCTCCTCCTCCCTCTTTGTCCCTAAGGGCAGTCAGGGTTTCCAGCCCTGTGGGAAGTTCAAGTTCGTCCCCCCTCCCTCCAGGTCCAGGAAGGTGAGTATCCAAACAGACTGGATCCCAAAAATCCAGTATATGCAGAGGAAACTAGTCCCAGTGTCATTGTCAATGGCTTCTCAGAAAGACTCCGGGCCAGCCACATTCAGAGAATCCGGCCACATTTAGAGAATCTGGTTGGATCACGTGCTCGTTCAGTCGCAGTCCAACTGCCCTTGGTAAACTCTCATTAGATCCGACCCCTTGTATCAGTGGGTGATAGCATCCCTCGCAGTCCTTCGTCATTTTCTTCCTCCTTCTGCTCCTCATTTGGACCTTGGGGGGCTCAGTCCGGTGCTCCAATGTGGGTCTCCGTCTGTATCGCCATCCATCGCCAGATGAAGGATCTATGGTGATAAACAAAATATTCATCAGTATGGTTATGGGCCAAGGCCGGTTCAGGCACTCTCTCCTCTGTCCAGAGAACAATCTGGGGATCTCTCCTTGGACCTGGGATCCCATATATAATCAAGTTTCCTATAAACCCTAAAATGACTCCCTTAGTTGAAATATATTCTTTCCTGATCCCATATTCATCCCTCCTCCCTTCCCCCCATCCCGGTCAACCGAGCTTTCTCCATTCCTCCCCTACTCCCTTCTCTCTAACCCTCTCCCCTTCCAACAACCCTCCCACCCACCCCCCATGCACCCAAGGTTACCTGGGACTCTTGACTATTTCCTACCTCCTGGCGGATAGCTAAATAATCTTCATCAGGTTCGTCTTCTTATTTAGCTTCTCTAGGATCACGAATAATAGGCTCAAAGACCTTTAAATTATGGTTAGAATCCACTTATGAGTGAATACATACCGTGTTCCTCTTTTTGGGTCTGGCTTACCTCACTCAGTAAAGCGTTTTCTATGTCCATCCATTTGCATGCAAAATTCAAGATGTCATTATTTTTTACCGCTGAGTAAAACTCTAATGTGTATATGTTCCACACCTTTTTTAACCATTCTTCTATTAAGGGGCACCTAGGCTGTTTCCAGGTTCTGGCTATTACAAATAGTGCTGCTATGAACATAGTTGAACAAATGCTTTTGTAGTATGCTAGGGAATCTCTAGGGTATATTCCCAAGAGTGGAATTGCTGGGTCCTGAGGGAGGTTGACTCCCAGTTTCCTGAGAAACCGCCACACTGATTTCCACAGTGGCTGCACAAGTTTGCATTCCCACCAACGATGGATGAGTGTTCCCCTCACCCCACATCCTCTCCAGCATAGGCTATCATTGGTGTTTTTGACTTTAGCTATTCTGACAGGTGTAAGATGGTATCTCAAAGTGGTTTTGATTTGCATTTCCCTGATCGCTAAGGAGGTTGAGCATGACCTTAAGTGCCTTTTGGCCATACGAAGTTCATCTGTTGTGAATTCTCTGTTCAGTTCAGTACCCCATTTTTTAATTGGGTTAGAGTTTTAGTGCCTAGTTTCTTGAGTTCTTTGTATATTTTGGAGATCAGACCTTTGTCTGATGAGGGGTTGGTGAAGATCTTCTCCCAGTCAGAAGGCAGCCTTTTTGTCTTACTGACAGTGTCCTTTGCTTTACAGAAGCTTCTCAGTTTCAGTAGATCCCATTTATTCATTGTTTCTCTTATTGTCTGTGCTGCTGGGGTCCTACTTAGGAAGAGGCCTCCTGTGCCTATATCTTGTAGACTACTTCCCACTTTCTCTTCTATCAGGTTCAAAGTGGTCGGATTAATGTTGATGTCTTTAATCCATTTGGACCTGAGTTTTGTGCATGGTGATAGGTATGGATCTACTTTCATTCTTCTACAGGTTGACATCCAGTTATGCCAGCACCATTTGTTAAAGATGCTTTCCTTCTTCCATTGTATACCTTTAGCTCCCTTGTCAAAAATTAGGTGCTCATAAGTTTGTGGGTTAATACCCGGGTCTTCTATTCGATTCCATAGGTCGACTTCTCTGTTGTTATGCCAATACCAAGCTGTTTTCAATACTGTAGCTCTGTAATAGAGTTTGAAGTCACGGATGGTAATGCCTCCTGAAGTTCCTTTATTGTATAAGATTGTTTTGGCTATCCTGGGTTTTTTGTTTTGCCATATAAACTTGATTATTGTTTTCTCAAGGTCTGTGAAGAAGTTTGATGGGATTTTGATGGGGATTGCATTGAATCTATAGATTGCTTTTGGTAGAATTGCCATTTTTACTATGTTGATCCTCCCAATCCAAGAACAAGGGAGATCTTTCCATTTTCTGGTATCCTCCTCAATTTCTTTCTTCAAAGACTTAAAGTTCTTGTCAAATAGGTCTTTCACTTCCTTGGTTAGAGTAACCCCAAGATATTTTATGCTATTTGTGGCTATCGTGAAAGGTGATGTTTCTCTGATTTGAGATGGAAATTTTTAATAAATAAATAAATTTTAAAAAAATAAATGAACAGACTCGGCAATATGTATATATGTATGTGTGCATCATATATATATACATATATGTATATATATGTATATATATGTATGTATATATATATAACAATTATAGTCAAAGAAAAAGAAGCTATCTACTTAAGAGTAGTCTGGAATGTAGGAGGAGTTTGAGGGAGGACCGCTGGGACTATGGGCATAAAAGGATAGAGTAAAATGCTGTAATTCTATTTAAATTTTTGAAGGTAAAAATTAAAAATATTGTGTTTTTCCTTGGAGCAATAACCTATCTTCAGAGCCTCCCTGTATAAAATTAAAATATAAGGAAGTATCATTTTATAAGAATTTAAGAAAACACTAATATGCTGATTATCGCTAAAATGTGGTGTGGATTTGCTATCTCTCTGATTATTTTTAAGGCCAGGGACACATCTATTTGAACAGGCCAGCATTCATCACCTTATCAACGCTGACTACCCACTTATGATCAACTCTTTTTAAAGCTTATTTTCTTGTAATTCTTTTGTCTCTTCTTGCTCAGTGTTTCCCTGCATTACAGCATCATTTCAAACTTGTAGCTGCCATACACTATCAGCAGTGGTAATACCTTAGTTCACCGTTCACCCACTCCATTTCCTAACTAATTTCTAAACCTAATCATCAGTCTCCAATAAAGTAAAAATGCAGTGACTACTGGTGGAATTCCAGTAATCTTTGGGATCCTCATTCCTACTTATAAGCAGGGCATTCACACATACATACACTCAAACACTCACATGTGCCTCCCAGACCCAACCTGCCGCTCTTTAGGACACATTTCATACTTAACAGCTGACCAACATGAAAATTTTCCATGAGAAGAAAATATAATATATTATATTTTAAAGTAGATTATTTCTCAACAATAAGAGTTATGACACAGACAAAATGACCTTGGACAACTGTGTAAGTAGGCATAAGCAGATCAGCTGACTTTAGATACTGTGGATGCAGAAATAAATCAAGGGCTCAGTCGGAAGTTAGTGCATGACATCAAAGGGGTAAAGTTACACCAATTTTCACAGAGGCTCCAAACTTGCTGAGAGCACACAAAAACATAAAAAGTTATGATCAAAAAATAATTTGCTGCTTTTTTCTGGCAATAATTATTCTAGAGTGCTTGCCTATTTCAGAGACCTAAAACATTAGTGTGTGTTATTTCACTTATAAGCGTCCCACAGAACTTAAGATCATTTAAACCATCGTGTCTTAACCTTTTATGTGTTTACTTCAGAACTGAACACTAAGCACAACTTTTTCAGCACAATTACATAGAGTTTAACAAAGATTATATCTGCAAGTCCTGCTTTAGGCTTCTAAGTCATTGTCCATGGGAATATGAACAGAGATACTATTATCTTAAATTTCTCATGTAATCACTTTTTACAACCTAAGCTGCTAACACACAAGTTTTAATCTTATGTACACTTCCATGACCCTGACACATACACACACACATCTAAAGACTAATAACTACCATTTTCTTCCTTGTGGTTTATTAGAATGACCTCAGATGTTTGAGAAAAATCATAATTAACTTTCCTATAAGGCATGTCTCTTCCAAATATAGCAAAACTAGTACTTGAGACAACTGGTTGGTTGAAGGATTGGGATATGGGTTGCAGCTGCCATTTTGCTGGAATAGGCTTCCCGAGGTATTGTGTTTACAAAAACAGCAAAAGCAGTGCCAGCATTCAGAAAACATGGGACATCCATGCTTGTAGGAATTATTTTCTGTAACAAGATGTCTTTTCTGCTTGAAACACATCAGGATACTGTTATACATTGTCAAGAAAGAGGCCTGCCTTATGAGTGTCAGGCAAATTACCTAGATAAGCACATTGGCTGGAGCCATGCCCTCATGTTCCTTTCAATTCCCTATAGCACTACTTCAAACTTTAACATGCTTACTAAATACCTGGCTTAATAACGTTAATGAAAATGTTAACACACAAATTCTGGTTTAACACATCTTATGGTAGGCATGGACTTACAATAATAACAAGCTTCTGTGTAATGGCAATATTACATCCCTACAGGTCATATACTCTGAGTAGTCAATACTAAAGGATAAGATATCTAATACAAAACAACCCTGTAAGGCTAATGACCATGTTGTGATACTATATTATAGTCACATGCTTGGCTCACATTGATGAGGGAGAGCACTTTCCAGGTCAGAGGGAAAGGCTCACTTGCTCTCTTAATGTAGATAAACTCTAGATGTAGAAATTAGATACTAGCCTCAAATGGTAATTACAACATGTCCACATTCCGATGATTTTCTGTAGCACTAATGAGTATTTTAAACCTTTTTGAAATGTCCATGAAGAAATTCAAAGAATAAATCCAAGGTAGTGAAAACAATGCTCTAGGACTCTACAAGAAAATGCCCAGTAAGAATAGAATGATGCCCACACAGAAGGCTCTTTAAGAGCATTCGAGTGGCCCTTTGTCAACTGGGATAAAATACTGGGGAGACCGTGGCTTTCAAGCACTGGGGAAGAGTCCTGGACAGCTCAGCTTCTTTTATTCTGACTGCCACTTCCACACTTTCCCCTCCTTTGGTTTTCCATAAGCTTTGTGTTCACAGTTCTTACTTCACATGTTTTCATAGCAATCTTAGAGGGATTTTTCTTCATTTGATCTTAGGCCAAATGCCTAAAAAAATACATTTTTTCTAATTATCTCTTTTGTTTTCTTATTGAGATACGATTTCCTACAGTGCAGCTCAAGCTCGAACTCACCATGCAGTCAAAGATGTTCTGGAGTTTCTGCTCCCTCTGCCTCCATTTATTAGGTACTAGAACTACGGCCTTGCTACACCATGCCAGCTTTGAGTCATGCTGAGGTTGGAATGGCTTCCAGGATGGAAAGGCTTTGTGGATGCTAAGCAAGTACTGCACCAACTGAGCTCCATCCCCAGTGTTGATTAGAATATTTCTTAAACTTGTATTCGTGACTATCTGAACTTGTTCTTGGGATGGAAAATATAAAACCAATGATTGGAATTTTCTTCAACCGGTTTATTTTATTCCTTTGAGATGGAGGAAAGTATAGTTAGGTCTATTTTGGGTCAAACTATTCCTTGAGTCAGAAAATATTTTTTTGACTTGTGAATAAAGCCATTCCAGTCAGATATGGGCCCAAATGTAGCAAAATGTATTAAGGTTACTTCTCTGTATGAGATGAAATTGATCCTTCTTCTACCACCATAGTTTTCAGACTGAATAAGCTCTCTGGAGTCTGATAGAATAGCATCAAGTATGAGGAGACACAAAAAGCTGATCTAGTTTGATAAAAGAAGTAGAACTATTTTATATACTGATCTCTATACATACACACATACATGATATATGGATTGATATAGATATAGATACACACACATATAAACATACATATACAGTCTAGTCAAGTCCATTACTATAAGAAAGTCAGCCAAGCTGTGCTTTAGTAGGTTTAATCAAAACCACATGTCCCATATTATTACATTTTCGGCACTGTGACCAAAATAGCTGAGATAAATAACTTATGGTAAGAAATTATTTTTCTCACTGATTCTGAGGTTTCAGCTCATGGGTTTCTAGGTCTTGAAAAGACAGCCTGCTCAACAGAGAATGTGGAGGAGGAACTTCTTCATCCCTTCCCTCACTGCAGTCAGGAACTTGAAAGCACACCAGAAGGGCAGCAGTGAAAATACCCAACCAGGACCTATTGCTTTAGATAGAATGCATCTCCTAAAGTTTCCAAAACAACTCCCCCCAAACAAAAACACTAGTTAGGGGTTTATTGGTTTACTGGAGACAGACAAACCATAATAATTTCTTTAAGTATCATCTGCCTCAAGGACAAATATGTCTATGGTCTTGAGAACATTCTACTCTAATAAAGAAACTTGTAGCAGAATTGCAGTGGACAATATAAGTAGGCTGTTATGTTTTATTTCCTTTATACATTCATCATATAAATATAATTTTTGACTTTATTAAAACTGGCTAGTCAGTCCTATATATCCTTAACTGCACAGCTCATTCTTGGCATGATGTTCTTTCTAAATATTTATTTATTTTAACATGAATAAAGTTTTTTTCCTCATATATGTATATACTTGCCTGGTACCCAAAAAGGTCAGAAGAGGGTGTTCCATTCCCTGGAACAGGAATAACAATTAGTCATTAGCTGTCACGTGGGTGTCAGGAACCAATCCCAGGTTTTCTGCAAGAGCATCAAGCACTGTTAACCACTGAGCAATCTCTCCAGTCCCTGGTATGGTGTTCTTTGAGTTTCTTCCTAGCTCAGCAATTGCTGCAATAGTTTCAACACGCCATCAGCAAAATTGACCCTTGATTTCCACATTGCAGTTCATTTCTGGCTCTTCTGAACTTTCAGCAACATCTCTAGGCACCATCAACAGTGTATTCCATCAAATAGCAGATGAATTCTGAGCTATGACATGGGAGCATTATCCTCTGGAAAAAATAGAAATGAGAATTACTGAGTGAATTGAAGGTGAAAGAAAAAACACATTTAAAGGTTTTGTTTGTGTGTTGGTCTTTTATTCTTTATATTCACCAGTTCATGTTCTTTCATACAATCAATTTGTTTCTTAATAGATGGGCTAGGCAAAATGCAGTACCCTCTCTTGTGAGACAATGGAGAATATCTCCAGAGGGATATACTACAGAATCTTCTATCTGTAAAAAGTTAATGGGGTGGCAAAGACAGAAAGAAAGACTATATTATTTTCTTTTGCAGTGCCTTAGACATGAATGAGTATCACCTTTAAAGAATTTAAGACACCAAACAGAAATCCTAAAAACATGTATTTTATGTCATCCTTAATATGGGACCATTTGAAGTCCCTTCCCAATGCTCCAAAAATTCATAATGGAGTTCTGGGATTTTACTTATCTAACTCATTTGTAAAGGTCAGATTTTAAAAATGTTTTTATTTGATTTTATACCTATGAGTATTTTTCCTACATTTATTTATGCTGAGCATGTGTAAGCAAGGTTCCAGAAGAGGCCAGAAGAAATCAACAGATCCCATGAAACTGGAATTATGGTTTGTTGTAAGCTACCATGTGGGTGCTGGGAATTGAACCCCAGGCCCTTTTCAAGAGCATCAGATGCTCTTCATCATTGACCATCTCCCCAGCCCAGAAATATCTGGTTTTAACAAAAACCTCAGCATGTAATTTAACCTGAGACATTTTAGACCTTATTTCCATAAATATTTACAACAAAAGGTTGAATAAGATAGTAAGAAAACATACCTCTAGTCAACTCATTTTCCTTTTTCATGACTGTTCTTGGTTTATGATTGTGCTATTATTAACTTTTTCAATCTCCATGTGTTGGGGGGGGGCATTTGTTCCTTTCCTGGCTGCCCAGACTCCTGAAATAACTACACAGAAACTGTATTAATTAAATCACTGCTTGGCCCATTTGCTCTAGGTTCTTATTGGCTAACTCTTAATTTAACCCATTTCTAGTAATCTGTGTATCACCAGGTGGCTGTGGCTTACCAGATAAAGTTCAGGCATCTGTTTCTGGTGGGACTACATGGCTTCTCTGACTCTGCCTCCTTTCTCCCAGCATTCAGTTTAGTTTTTCCCCTGCCTAGTTCTGCTCTACCCTATCAGGCCAAGCCAGTTTCTTCATTAACCAATCGTATTCACAGCATACAAAGGGGAATCCCACATCATCCATGATAACGCTTTGTTTTTAAGTGTGCATCTTTAAATTCTGTCTACATGGTACAATTTTGCACACCTATCTAAATCTTTTCTTAAAGGAGACTGAGAGTCGTGCTGTTGAACCCTAGCATATGATTTGGTAATATTGTAAATTAGCTTGAACTGGTAATAGTATTCTATTTATTCCATCTACCCAGGATCTTCTAAGCAGGCACACACCAGTCTGTGCCATAATTCACCAGTCAAATACTGATAGAGTAGTTCCCTTGCAGCATTTGTCACCATGCTCCATTCACAGAGAGTGCCACACATCAACAAGAAATAATTCACTTGAACTTGCTGTGAAATAACACTGAACCTGCTGGTGTTGGGTCAGCAGCTGGCAGTTTTCTATTTCAGTTGCCATTACTATTTGCTAGATTGATCCCTGATGTCACAAGATGCCTTTGATCTCTGCTCTCTGCTTGGGTGACTCTAACCTTACATTACATGAGAAGCCTACAGGATTTGAATAGATTTTTGGCACCACGCACACTTTAATCTTAAAAAGAAGATTCTGAATAATGCAATGCATTTATCACTTGCAGATTAAAGAATCTCTTGCATTACAGGAGAGAAAAATATAATTCTTTGTCAATAATAAAACTTCGAGAGTAGAAAAACTTCATAATCACTTCCGTCAGTGGAACTTCTGGAGAGACTCCATAATGGTGACCTCACTGAGGGGCTCTACAGAAGGGAGAACAAGTTCACAACAAGGTAATTCTGTCACACACAGAAACAAACTACCCTAAGTGATCCAATTAAGTCTGCATTGCTGTACTAGTTAAGTTTCTATTGCTGAATAAACACCATAACCAAAAGAAACTCTGAGACAAAATGACAGCTTGCAGCAAAGTCTTGACAGGAACTATATCAGAAACCATGGAACAATGTTGCTTTCTGACGGCTACTTATGGTTTGCTCAGTTTGCTTTCAAATATAATTCAAAACCACCTGTCAAAAGGTTGAACTGTGAGTTCGAGGTCAGCCTGGTCTACAAGAGAAACCCTGTCTCGAAAAACCAAAATAAATAAATAAATAAATAAATAAGGTTGAACTTACAATCTGATGTAGGCAGTTCCTCAATTGAGACTCCTTCGTCACAGATGTGTGTGGGTTTGTGCCAAGTTGACAAAATCTAAACAGTACACTTGTCTACAACTTTATACTATAGTAACATTCCTGTGTGCATAATGTGTTTGCCCTGTGTTGACCAATTAGGAAGGAAATAATTTAAGGAAAAGTATTTTTGCTTGGCTCATAAAAACTGAGCATACAGAAAACAAAAATCTTCTAAGTGTTTTAATTTTTTGAGCTATTGTAGCAAATTTCTTAATCTTTTACCATCACTTTTAAACATATTAAAAGTGGAATTAAACTCATTGCATTTAATATAAACCTGAATATTTTGTGTAACAAGTCTCTATCTATCCTACAAGCCAGTTTTCAAATAATTACACCAATCACAGCAACAACTCTTCACAGGGTATAAATGTCCCAACGCTTTTTTCTCCATTATGTATACACATGTGCTTCTTTATGCTGTGTACCTGAGAACAGTGTGCTCATGACAGGTCATTGACTCTAGTGGGACTATTTCCACAAGCAAGGAATCCTGGCACCATATACAAGGTAAAACAATTATAAAATTAATATCTTTCTTTATTTTTATTTGATGACATTAAATACAATATAATGAATATAAGTAAATTTTAAACAAATGTAAAAGTAGCAAAGCATCTGGATGCTAAATTGACATATTGCCTCTAATTTTAAAATTAAAATACAGTAGTCCCCAATTATATTGCTAAGCCAATTCAATTATCCATTTTTAGAGTATAAATAGTCCCGATACTAGAGAATGTATAGCATGTATGAGGTTAAGAATCAGACAGAAGAATCAGAAATTGGTTTTATTATTTAGTAATTTTTTAGCTCAAACAAGCTATATAACAACTTTAGGCCCAATTTTTCACCTTCTCAAAATTTAAAGAACAGTATCTGGGTAGGGTATGTACTGAGAATAAAATGCATATAATTCAGTTAGCATACTCTCTGACTCATATTCTATCCTCAGCAGTAAGATTAAATTTGCAAAGTTCACTACCTATTTAGAATTATATAGTAAGATTCCAAATATGTAACTGACATCAAAAAATTAATTTAGTGACATTTATGAGCATTACTGAGCATCCACTCTGTTTTAAGCACCATCCAATTATATGAGCTATAAATACTAATAACCACAGCTTCCTCCCAATAAGCTCACACATCCATATAAAGATCTTAGATCGCATTTAATATATTCCTAATTAATACAGCCAATGACAAAATATGTATTCCTGGGGCTTTTTCCTCTCAAAAATTTACATTAAAATATCCATGGATCGTTTCTTTTATAGTCCTGGTAAGATCTTGAGTCAGAATCTGCCTCTATGTAAAGTAGTGAAGGATCATCAGGCGAGATGAAAAAATTAAACTTCTTGTTCAGGTCTTGTTTAGGCAACCATGTTGGTGACTTCAGGGGTGTAGCTTCTCTGACATTTCCAGAAGACACAATCTCACAGCATTCTTCCTATTTCTCTGTCTCTTACAATACCCGCCCCCACTTCTTTGCAATGAACCCTGAGCTTTAAGCCCAGTAGTTTTGTTAAAGATGTATCAGTTGGGACTAGGACCCTCACTCTACATTGTGATAAGTTGCAATTTTTCTGTAATGTTCGACCTCTGTTGCAAAGAGAAGTTTCTTTGATTGAGAGTAAAGTACACTTATCTGTGGGTATAAGAATAAACATTTAGAACCTAGTTGATAAAAATAGGCATGCTAACCTACAAAAAGAAAAGCTCATGAGGCAGGCCTAAACCCTAGACAAAAGAACTACAGTCAACTAAAGAATGCTGAGAAAAAAAGTCTTCCCCAAAAAGACCACACCAATTCGGTATCCAATACCAAATGGTGAGTCCTGAAACCATATACATAGGAGTAACACTATGTGAACTAAGCAGGCTGTGTCTGTGTGTGTGTGTGTGTGTGTGTGTGTGTGTGAGAGAGAGAGAGAGAGAGAGAGAGAGAGAGAGAGACAGAGACAGAGACAGAGACAGAGAGAATACAATTAAAGAAAAAGATGCCATGAACTTGAATGAGAGCAAAGTCTCAACTTCATATGGAAAAGCAAAAAACCCAGGATAGCCAAAACAATCCTGTACAATAAAAGAATTTCTGAAGACATCACAATCCCTGACTTCAAATTCTACTACAGACCTACAGCACTAAAAACAACCTGGTATTGTCATGACAGGAGGAACAATGGAACCAAATAAGGTACATGAGATGATTTGGAAGAAGGAAAGAAAAAGGGAAGAATGGTGGAATTTTAATCTCAAAGGAAAAGACTATCCTTAAGGAAAAAAATAGAGTAATAATAGCAGGGTTCTGAAAGAAAAAAGAAAAAGAGTGTCAGGACAATTGAAAAGTAGAGGGAACTGGCTTTTTGGAGTCTATTCCCTATGATCGGATACTTTGCTCAGTCTTGATATAGGTGGGAGGAGCTTGGTCCTACCTCCACTTGGAATGCCATACTTTGTTGACTCCCCAAAGAAGGCTTCACTCCCTCAGAGGAGCGTATGGAGTGTCGGCATGAGTGAGCAGGAGAAGGGGAGGGATGGGGAACTGGGGTCAGTATATAAAATGAAAAAATTAAAGGAATAAAAGAAGATGGAGAATTTGGGGGCACAGGCACCTAGGGACAACAAACTAGAGAAGCAATGAATGAACTGCAGAGAGGCATCCAAGGGCTGGCTTTACTGTGAATACAGAATAGGTTGAAGCAGAAATGTTTGTAGAAGCACAGTCCAAAAAACAGAAGTGTGATGCTTGACTAGCACCTAAGAGTGACTAGACAAAGTCTATATGGAGAGTACCACCCCTCAACATTGTCTAGTTAAAAAAAATCATGGGACACATAGAAAGTCGGCTGAACCTGGTACAATCTCAACAACGGGTGGAAGAACACTCAGGCAAGAACTGTAGCAAGTTCTATCTTAAAAAAAAGTTCATAACTGGGTGGTAAAAAATGCACTCAGCGAGATACATACAAACATAGGTATACATACTAGTTACTTTTCTGTTGCTGAGATAAAATAGCATCACCAAATGTAACTTAAGAAGAAAGGGTTTATTTTAGTTTATGGATCTAGAGGGCTATAATCCATAACAATGAGAAGAAGGGTTTGGCAGCAAGAACAGCCAGCAAGAGGAATGCATTTTCATATATCCACCAGAAATAGGTGAGATTATAAACCCTGTATCCTACAGCAGCCATGTACTTCATGTAACAAGGCTCTGCCTCCTAAAAGCTTCATTATCTCCACAAACAGCATAGCTAACTAGGGATCATAGACATGAGTCTATTATGAATATTTCATATTCAAATTATCACATTCATTCCCTTGGCACCCACAGGCTCATATGTTTCTCATGATACAAAATATTTTTAGTAAAATTCAAATGTTCCCATAGCATTTAACAGTCTTAATATTGTCCAAAAGTAAAAAGTCTCAACTTCATATGGAAAAGCAAAAAATAAAAAATAAAAACCCAGGATAGCCAAAACAATCCTATACAATAAAAGAATTTCTGAAGGCATCACAATCCCCGACTTCAAACTCTACTACAGATCTACAGTACTGAAAACAACATGGTATTGGCATGACATGAGGACCAATGGAACTGAATAGAAGTTCTGGATATCAATCCACACACCTTTGAACACCTGATTTTTGACAAAGAAGCAAAAAATATCAAATGGAAAAAAGAAAACATATTTAACAAGTGATGCTGGCCTAACTGGATATCAACAAGTAGTAGAATGAAAATAGACCCATATCTATCACCATGCACAAAACTCAGGTCCAAATGGATCAAAGACCTCAACATAAAGCCAGCCACACTGAACTTCATACAAGAGAAAGTGGGAAGTACACTTGAACACATTGGCACAGGAGTCTACTTTCTAAATGTAACCCCAGCAGCACAGATACTGAAAGAAACAATTAATAAGTGGGACCTTCTGAAACTGAAAAGTTTCTGTAAAGCAAAGGACATGGTCAACAAGACAAAACGATAGCCTACAGAATGGGAAAAGATCTTTATTACCTCCACATCAGACAGAGGTCTGATCTCCAAATTACACAAAGAACTCAAAAAATTGGTCGTCAAAAGAACAACCAATTTTAAAAATGAAGTGCAGACCTAAACAGAGAACTCTCAACAGAGGAGTCTAAAATGGCTGAAAGACACTTAAGGAAATGTTCAACATCCTTAGTCTGAAATGCAAATCAAAACATCTCTGAGGTTCCGTCTTACACCTGTAAGAATGGCCAAGATCAAAAACACTAAAGACAACTTATGCTGGAGAGGTTTAGGGGAAAAGAGAATACTTATTTCTGCATTGCTGGTGGTCACACAAGCTGGTACAGCCCCTTTGGATGTCAGTGTGTTGATTCTCAGAAAATGAGGAAACAACCTTCCTCAAGACCCAGTAATACCACTTTTCCACTTTTGAGTATATACCCAAAGGATTCTCAATCATGCCACAAGGACATGTGTTCAGCTATGTTTATAGCAGCATAGTTTATCATAGCCAGAACCTGGAAACAAATGCCCCTCTACTGAAGAATGGATAAGGAAAATCTGGGACATTTACACAGTGGAGTACTACCAAAAAAAAAAAGAAAAGAAAAGAAAAAAAACATTATTTTGAGTGAAGTAACCCAAACCCAGAAAGACATTTATCACATGTACTCACTCATAAGTGGGGTTTTTTTTTGATTTTTTTGTTTGTTTGTTTGATTGATTGATTTATTCGTTTATTAAAAATTTCCCCCTCCTCCTATTTCCCTCCCACTCTCCCCACTCCCCCCCCCAGTCCTAAGAGCAGTCAGGGTGCCCTGCCCTGTGGGAAGTCCAAGGTCCTCCCCCCTCCATCCAGGTCTAGGAAGGTGAGCATCCAAACAGACTAGGCTCCCACAAAGCCAGTCCATGCAGTAGAATCAAAACCCAGTGCCATTGCCCTTAGCTTCTCAGTCAGCCCTCATTGTCAGCCACATTCAGAGAGTCCGATTTGATCACATGCTCCTTCAGTCCCAGTCCAGGTGGTCTTGGTGAGCTCCCATTAGATCAGTCCCACCATCTCAGTGGGTGAACGCACCCCTCGTGGTCCTGACTTCCTTGCTCGTGTTCTCCCTCCTTCTGCTCTTCATTTGGACCTTGGGAGCTCAGTGGTTTTTAAACATAAAGCAAAGAAAACCAGCCTACAAACCACAATCCCAGAGAACTTAGGAAACGAAGACACTAAGGGAGACTTACAGAGATCTAATCTACATGGGAAGTAGAAAAAGACAAAATCTCCTGAGTAAATTGGGAGCATAGGGACCTTGGGGGAGGGTTGAAGGAGGAATGGGAGAGGCAATGAGGAGAGCAGAGAAAAATGTAGAGCTCAATAAAAATCAATTTAAAAAATTACAATGGAAAAAATCTCTTCTGAGATGCAAGGCAATCTCTTAATAATGACAGCCCCATTAAAATAAAAAAATTACATCCTTCCACATTAAATTGCAAGGAATATACATTTCCATTCCAAAAGAGAGACCTCCATCCTCTGTGAGCTTCTGGAATAAACCTAGGGTTCTCCTAGTTGTTCTCTACGCCCATTTCAGCCTTTCCTTTAAACCAACCCCATTCCTTTGCAACTCCTCATTCACCCATAGATACTTTCCATACCAGGAATCCAAAGGCACCACAAATAGCTGGATCCCAAGTAGGTTATCAGTGCCATCTTTTCTCACTTCTATTCTGGTCTCTCAATTACTCTTAAACAAGCCACAGCCCACCAATCTGAGCCCTTGCTTCTAGCTGACCTTCATTCCCTTATTTCAGACCCAGAATTGCTCTAGGTCTTCCATGACAACCTATTCAGTCACTCTTTGTAACCCATCCTCATTCCTTTGTGATCCTCCACTGAACCACTCTTCTCAATCAAAGTTGTAACGGCCACTACAGTTGGCTAGCATTCAGGGATCCACAGCTGTCACACCATTCTAGTACTTATAGTTGGCAAATCAACCAAAAAGATTGAACATCCAACTAACAAAATCAATAACACATACCTACACCAAATACACCTTAAATATCTTAATAGCAAATGCCTAAATCCCAGTGCAGAAACACAACCATGAAAAAACAAGAAAATAGGATGCCACTAAAGTCAGCAACCTTATTGACAATGAAAAGAGCAATTCAGCTGAAATACAGACAAGAATTTCAAAACAGCGATTGTGAAAAATACTCAAGCACCTTAAATATGATGTAAATAGATACCTTTATGAAGACCCTAAAATCACAAGCAATTCAAAAAATAATGAAAATAACTCAAGACAAGAAATTATAATTCAACAAAGAAAGAATCATTAAAGAAAACCCATACTAAAATAATACTGGAAATGAAAAACTTAGGGTGTCAAGGTAAACCTCCATCATCAACAGACTAAAAGATGGAAGAAAGAATTTCAAGTCTTAAAGACAAGATAGAAAAATATAATTCAGAACAATAAAAGATTAAACATGTATATACTAACTCACATATAAAATAAGACCCTCACAGGAATACCTGACTTTTCAGTGAAGGCTCTGAAAGCTAGAAGACCTGGACAGACAAAAGCTGAAAGATCACACATGCTACCAAGACTACTATACCTAGCAAAACTATCAACCACATTGAGAGGAGAAATAAAATCATTTAATTAAAAAAAAGAAAGTTAAGTAATTTTACAGATAGAAGACTAAAGAAAATAGTAGAAGGAAAACTTCAGGATGAAGAGAAGGTTAACTATACTGGAGAGGACAAAATGAATGAATAATTCCTGAAGAGTTAATCAAGAGAAGGAAAAAATATACCACTATAACAAATAGCAAAACTCACTAAACGCTGCTCAATAACAACTCTGAATATTAATGATTTCAATTCCCTAATAAAAAAGACACAAACTAGCACATTGGAATAGAAATTAGGTATATCTTTCTGCTGAATCTAAGAAAGAAACAAAGAATTATCAAGAATGTCCAGACAGGCATGCAAAAGAAGCAACTGGAACTTATCAAAATAAAATGTAACAGCTAAAATCAAATATTCAGAACAAATAAAATAGAACAAACAGATTGATGCCAAATGACAAAATGGAAGATACATGTAATGAAATTGCTATGGACACATCCTTCTCCAGAGTCTAAGTAAATAAGCATAGTTATCTTATCACCAAGCATAGTTCCCTCACCAAGGAAACTTCTCTTTGCAAAAGATGATGACCATTATGAAAAACTACAGCTGAACAAAATGCAGAATTGGAGATCCAAATCCTAAATTATTCATCTATAAAACAACCCCTGTACCTAAGGCTCAGGGAACATTGCAGAAGAGTGCATGAAAAGATTGTAAAAACAGAAGGAACAGAAAGTGTGCTGAGAGACTGTCTCCCAGAATTGTCAGAGAAGCTATATTTATGAAGTCTCACCACTATGGCTGTATAAACAAGACCTAAACATGGACAGCACCAATAGACATGCTAACATGAAAGCAGGAAAGTCCAGGAAGACTCCATCCTAGACAAAGAACTAAGGAATGCTGAGAGCAGAATAGCAGAATAATCTTCCTGAGGAAAGCAAACTGAGCAAGTCACAGTGATAGAAACCCTAAGATAAGTTGGTACCAGCATATTGCGGTACTTCTGTGACAGATGTGATCATGCATTAGGGAGAACTTATGGAGGCATTTTGAAACTGGGCTAGAAGCCATTGAGTGTGGAGAGCACAGTGAGATTCCTATGGGAGCTTGGAAATTAAGGATGTGGAGAGTTGTGAAGAAGACGGAGGCCTGGTTTGTGAAGTTTCAAAGGGAAGTTCAAAGACTCTATATATCTCTATACTGAATTCAGATTCTGTCATTGTGATCAGCTAGGGCTAAAGAGTCAGCCACAATTAACAAGACACTAGCACCAATGAAGTGAAACCTTTATGTTACTGGGACAACTTCTGCAGGTTAGCTGGAGCTAAGAAATGAGGAATGATTAAGGAGAGACCAGTATTAAGGGGAAATCTTCTGGAAAGTATTTTCTCAGATTTAGCACACAGAAACTGTGTTCCAGACCTGGCTGAGGTTTTATCCCCTGCTGGCAGCCAGACCTGGTAGTGTAAGAGTCATGCAGGTGGTGATGGTTTTGAAGGCAAGAAGAGGTCATGAAGAGCAGTTGAGGCTTAGCCCTCTGTGGGGCCAGCAGAGGCCATTGGTGAGGGTACAGACTCAGTGGCAGTAGAAAGCCCAGGACTGAAGGGGTCAGACAGAGAAGCTGAGATTTGGTACAATGAAGAGAGCCTATGAGAGGATATTGGTGAAAGTGCAGCTGAAGACTGAAGTACTTTGGAGATGCCAGTACCATGGAATGACCACCCAGAACAGCAGTGGCAGTGGACTGGAGTGAGCTAGAGAGCCTACAGGACAATCTGTGTGAGCTGCAGATGGCGCAGCCAGGGATGTTAATCAAACACCTTGAAGAAGACCAGGAGATAGTGAGTGAATCTCAGACGATTGGACATTGAGTTATTTATACTGTTAAAGTTTGGCTTTGCTTGATTTGGATTGTCATGGTGTCCTGGTTCTTTCCTCTTGAAGAAGGTATTCAATTTAATTTTAATTTTTACAAGAGCCGACAGCTGAAAGACACTGAAATTTTAAAAGATATTTTAGTTTTTTAGAAAGATTGGATATTTTAAAGAGTCTGAAATGTTAATGTGTTTAATTTATAAAGACTGTGGCATGTTTTAAAGTTATTAATACTGTTAATATGAGACCTTGGAGATGAATAAGAAAGGAAAAGTGCGGCTTAATAGTAATGTGTTTCACTGAACTTCATAGAAGAAAAGGTGGAGAGTACACTTGGACACATTGGCATAGGAGACCAACAGCATAGACACTGAGAGAAACAATTAATAAATGGGACCTCCTGAAACTGAAAAGCTTCTGCAAAGCAAAGGACATGGTCAACAAGACAAAATGTCAGCATACAGAATGGGGAAATATCTTGACCAAACCCACATAATAAAGAGGACTGATCTCCAAAATATACAAAGAACTCAAGAAATTGGTCATCAAAATAACAAATAATCCAATTTAAAAAAATAGGTTTCAGACCTAAACAGAGAACTCTCAACAAAGGAATCTAAAATAACTGAAGGACACTTAAGGAAATGTTCAACATCTTTAGCCATCAGAGAAATGCAAATCAAAACAACTCTGAGATTCCATTTTACACTGGTAAGAATGGCCGAGATCAAAAACACTGATGACAACTTGTACTGGAGAGGATGTCCCTCCAGCAAGGTAGCAGTGTCCCAATCTAACAGGTGTTACCTGGGAGCCCACAGGCCACTCCAGACAACAAAGTAGGTAGGCTTACTGCTGATTTTCACCTCTCTCTACATTCCTCCAAATCCAATCTTTCAGACTCATTACCACCAGCTGCAGCCTCTCTTTACTGTGCTCCATGTCCAGGAGACTAAGGAGATTCTGGCAGTATACCCCGCTTACCTCCATCTTGTGGATGCTCTTGGCTCCCCTTTCTAACTCATTCCCATTCCTAAGTTTCAGCTCCCAATACCTAGAGACATATTTTTACCTAGAGCCTCCAGTGAATACAGCTAGCAGGGTCCCAAAAAAAAAATCTGTATCATACAACACACAGTCAGTAGGATCTGAAAATCACAACATAACTAAAACATAAGAAAATAACTTAGCACAGCCTTTATGAATATGATAGAGGTCCATAAGAAGAAATGAATAAATCCCTAAAAAGAAATCTATGAAACTATGACAGTGGAGAAAACAAAACAATTTAAGAACTGAACACGGAAATAGAATAATTAAAAACAAACTTAGGGAAATTTGAAACTGAAAAATCTAGGACCTTGAAAGAGAACACTCGGAGGCGAGTCTCACCAATAGAATACAAGAGATGGAGGAAAGAATATCAGGCCTCTAAGACATGATAGAAAAAATAGCAAAGAAAATGTGAAATCTAAGAACTTCATACACAAAACATCCAGGAAATCTGGTATGATATGTAAAGATCAAACCCAAGAATAAAAGCAAATAGAGAACAGAGAAGAAACCCAGGTCAAAGGCACAAAAAAACTATTTTCAACAAAATAATAAAAGAAATTTAACATAGAGAAGGGCATGTCTATTAAGATATAAGAATGATATAGAAAACCAAATGGCTTAGACCAGAAAAGAAAGTCCCCTCGGTACATAATAATCAGAACACTAAATGTAAAGAAAAAAGAATCAGTATTAAAAGCTGCAAGGGAAAAGAGCAAGTAATATCTAAATGTAGACCTATTAGAATAACACCTGACTTCTTAATGGGGACTCAAAAAGGAAGAAAGGAATAAACAGACATTCTACAAACTCTAAGAGAAAACAGGCAAAACTACTATTCTCAGAAAAACTTTCAATCACAATAGATGGATATTCTGTGATTAAAAGAAAAACAAATTTAATCAATATCTGTCTACAAATCCAGCCCAAAATTAAAAGGGTTGGTCTCACCCAAGAAAGCACAAGGAATAAATAATCCCACACCAGCAAATCAAAAGAGGAGAAACACACATACACATACACATACACACACACCTACCACCACAACAACAAAAATAGCAAAATAACTGGAATCAACAAACACTGCTTAATAATATGTCTCAACATCAATGATCTTAATTCCATCTCCCCCCAAAAGACCGAGACTAAGAGAATGGATCTGAAAACAAGATCTAACCTCTTACTATATATATATAAAATACCTGATCATCAAGGATAGATATCAGGGTAAAAGAATGAAAAAATGGAGTCCAAGCAGAAGGAACTAAAAAGCAAGCTAGTGTAGCCATTTTAATATCCGATGAAATAAAATTCAAACCAAACTAATCAGAAGAGAGAGCAAAGGTTACTACATACTCCTCAAAGAAAAAAATCCCATGAGGATATTACAATTCTTAACATCTATGCCCTAAACAGATGCACCCACATTCATAAAAGAAATGCTACTACAGCCTAAATCACATATTGACCCTCACACGCTACACTTCAATACCCCAATTTCACCAATAGACAAGACATCCAGACAAAAGCTAAAGAGAGAAATACTATAGCTAACTGGCATCGCCAACCAAAGGGACCTAACAGATGTTTATAGAACATTACACTCAAACTCAAAAGTATATACTTTCTTCTCAACACCTCATAGAACTTTTACCAAAATTGATCACATACTCTTCGCAAAGCATTTCTCAACAGACACAAGAAAACTGAAATAACACCTTGTTTTATATCTGACCACCATGGATAAAGCTGGTATCAACAACAAAGAAAACAACAGAAAGCTTAAAATCTCATGGAAACTGAACAACTAACCAAGCATGTGAAAGTCTTGTATTATTAAAATCTTGGGGATATTTTGAATAAAGAAATTATAGAATATGTTAGAAGATGAAAAGATCTCCAATTTTCATGGATCAGTAAGATTAACATAAAAAATGACCATCTTACCAAAAGCAATCTACAGGTTCAAAGTAATCCCCACCAAAATTCCACACAGTTCTTCACAATCATGAAAGAACAATTTTCAGTTTCACACACAAACACACACACACACACACACACACACACACACACACACACACACAAACAGGAGAGCTAAAATAATCCTTAATAGTAAAGAAGCTACTGGAGATTTCCCCATCTCCAATTTCAAGTTTAACTGTGGAGCTATAATAATAAAAAACAGCATGGCACTGGCACAAAAACAGACATGCTGATTAAAGAAATCAAATGGAAGACCCAAACAAATATACACAGCTATGGACACCTGATATTTGATAGAGAAACTAGAAAGGCATAGATGTTGACTAAAAAGACAAGAGCTCAAAAATGGTGCCAGTCAACTGGATAGCTACAGAATAATCCAAATGAATCCATATTTATCTCCCTGTACAAAACTCACCTCCAGATGAATCAGACTTCAACATAAAGCCAGATACATTGAACCTGAAATAAGAGAAAGTAGTAAATAGACTTGAACTCACTGGCACAGGAAAAGACTTCTGAACAGAACACCATTAGCATAGACAGTAAGATCAACAATTAATAAATGGGACCTCAAGAAATTGGAAAACTTCTGTAAGGCAAGGGACACCATCATTTGGACAAGGAGGTAGTCTACAGATTGGGAAAACATTTTTACCGACTACACATTCAATAGAAGACTAATATTCAAAATACATAAAGAGCTCAGGAAACTAGATATCATAAAACAAATAGTACAAATAAAAAATAAGATACAAATCTAAACAGAGAATTCTCTATAGAGGAAACTCAAAAGTATGAGAAACACTTAAAGAAATGTTCAATATCCTACCTATCAGAGGAATTAAACTAAAACTACATTGGAATTTCATCTTTGACCAGTCAGAATGGCTAAGTTTAATAAAATAAATGACAGATCATGCCGGGGAGAATGTCATGGGAACATAAACTTGTAGAGCACTATAAAAATCAGTATGGCAGTTCATTAGGAAGATGCGAATTGTCTACCTTAAGAATCAGCTATACTACTCTTGGGCTCAGCCATGTTCATTTCTGCTCTATTCATAATAGGTAGAAATTGGAAACAACCCAGATGTCTCTAAACAAAAGAACATATAAAAATTTGGTATAGTTGCATAATGGAGTATTACTCAGTCAATATAGAGAAATGAAATCATGAAATTTACAGGTAAATAGATGAAAATAGAAAAAGTCTTTCTGAATGACTTATCCATTGTTCTATTGCTGTGATTAGACACCATAACCAGGGCAACTCTTATAAATAACAACAACAACTAATTGGGAACTTACTTACAGTTTCAGAGGCCTCATCCAATATTATCATGGCAGGGAAATTGGTAGAGTAACTGAGAGCTACATCCTGGTCCTAGAGCTATATTCTTGACCACAGGCTGGAAAGGAGATGATACTAGGCCCATCTTTGGCTTTTAAAATCTCAAAGCCCACACAGTAACATACTTCATCCAACAAAGCCACACCTACTCCAACAATGCAACACTTCCTAATCCTTCTAATCCTTTCCAATAGTAACAATCCATGGTAACTAAGCATTCATATATATGAGCCTAGGGGGAGCCATTCTTATTCAAACAACCATAGTAATCCTGATCCAGAATGACAAATATAGTAGGTATTCACATTAAGGGAATATTAGCTGTTAAGCCTATGGTAAGCAAATTACAATCTGTATGACAGGGTTAGTTACATATTAAGAGACTGAGGGAAGCAGATAGATTATTAAAATAAAGAGATAGAATAGGTAGTTACTGATGGTCAGGTCAGTCAGACTGTACTAGGAGGACCAAGAAGGTAGGGAGAGGGAGACAATTTAAAGGTCATTTGAGGGGTAGTAGGGAAACTACTACCTAAATATATATACATATATAAAAGCAATCTAATGAAATCACCAAATAATGGGAAGATGAAGCCCCAACTGGTCATCTCATCATCAACTGAAGCTTCCAGTACAAACAACGATTTACACATAATTGAGTTCTTGACCAACAGGGTCCCATGGGAACCCAAAAATTACTTGGGCTATTACCAGGGTTATAGATTCCTCTCCACAAACTGAAAGCAAAGCCCCATTGCTGAAAACAACGTCTGCACAACTCATTGACACAAGTTGGGCAGGTGCCAACCTAGAACCTGCACACCTATGGGCCAGTGTTCTTGGAACTGGAAGGTTCTCTGCACACCACCAAAGGAAAAATGTAAACAACAAGCCAGCTGCAAACCTTTCCATCTACAATGGTGTCTGCCCTGCAAGATATTCTAGTGCGTCGGTGGCACAACGCTTATGGGAGTAGCCAACCAGTATCGGATTTATCTTAAAAACCACTCCTTGAGATGGAACCTATACCCAACACTGCTTGAGTGACAAGAATCTGACACTAGATAGCCCAGGGACATAGGAGAAAGCTAAATACTACTGGGCTACTTAAAGAATGTAACAATATAATGATTCCGAATGGCATTGTGCTATACTCTTAGATCAGGGCCTTGCTCAGCCATCATCAGAGAAGTTTCCTTTTGCAGCAGATGGGAACAAGTACAGAGAGAGACCCATAGCCACACAATATGCAGAGAGTGAGAGACCTCAGAACTCTCAGCCCTAAAATGGATATCTTCAAATCCCTCTCCTCTGGGCTCTGGGAACCCTGCAGAAGAGGAGGCAGAAAAATCCTGAGTGGATGAAGGACACTAGAAAAACAAGTCCTTCCAAATACAACAGGATTGATGCACATATGAAATCAAAGACAAAGGCAGGAAGCGCCAGACCTCCAAGGGTCTGCACCAGGCGTCCTAGAGCTAAAAGGAGAAGTGGACGTATGTCTCCATCTCTAACATAGAAGCTATCTCCACGTCTACCATTAGATGGCAGAAAATAAACTCAACATTGTTTGAGGGTCCTTGTGCCCTGATGTCTTAACTGGACTTTTAGATATATAGTTTCCTTTTTATTTATTTTTCACCCTATAAGTTCATTGCTTATAAATTATAGCTTCAAGTTTAGTTTGAATGGGATTCCTGAGTGTGCAAACAGGTGGGTGTCTACATTTATACCAGGTTCTTGTGCCTTTTCTTGAGTTCTCCTTCTAGTTCATTGTTTTTGCCCAATTCTGGTTTGTTTGTTTTAGTTTTATCTAGTTTATTTCATTTTATCATTATCCTTCAGATGGTCTGTTTGCTTTCTAATGAGAGACAGGGTGGCTGTAGATAGAACTGTAGGTGGGAAGCATCTGGGAGGAATAAAGGAATAATATACAATAAATATATTATATATATAATGTATATATTGTATGAAAGATCTATTTTCAATAAACTAAATAATAAAAAATCTCTCTGCATGGGGAGGAAGGCAACAATTAACAATTTTAGGTTTACAATCTTCCTAATTTCAACCTAGCACACCAAGAATTTCCATTTTTAGATATCTACCCATCTATAATGCAAATTGCTGTACTTGACCTCTGCAGCACCTCAGCTACATTTAACTCTGGTCAGTGGGGTGTACTTATTTATTGGTATTTTCCTTCCTCTGTTGTCTTCTGACCTTTTATATAATAACCATGCATTACTATAAATTTTTTATTAAGTGGCAACTGCATTTCTACTTAAAATGAAAAATATCTTCATTGTAAACCTTTATCAATGCTTTAAATGTATCTCCCAGTTTCAGGAGATTCATGAGCTGTTTGATAATCTTTTAGAAAGTTAGATACTCTACAAAGAGTCCTTTGTGCTGTGATCTACTACTGAAAATGACTGATGTAGACCTCTCCAACTAAACCCTGAGAGGCGATGGTGAGTGTCAGAACTTTTTTTTTAACTGTGTGTGTGTTGTATTGTATGGGAGAGAATATACATGAGATCATAAGAAGTTAAAGAAGGATAGATAGATATGTTTGTGTGTGTGTGTGTGTGTGTGTGTGTGTGTGTGTGTGTGTATGTGTGTGTGTGTGTGTGTGTGTGTGTGTTCCACAGTCCATACGTGCAGGTCAGATGATAACTTCAGGTGCCTTCCATACCATTTGAGAAAAATCTCTTCTTGTTTGACACATCCTATATGTCAGAGCAGCTGGTATGCAACCTTGCATGGATTCTCCTGCCTCTGTTCTCCCTCTCACCACAGGAGCACTTGGATTAGACATGTATGACTGTATCTGGCCTTTATGTGGGCTCTTCAGATCTATACTCAGGTCATCATACCTGTAAAACAAGCATTTTACCCACAGGGCCACCTCACCCTAAAGTCATCACTTCTATTAAGGCTCAGGTTAAGACCTAAATTTCCTGATTATTTCTTTCTGATCTATGGCTTGATCTCTGAGGCTTTTGCCCCTCCTCCATTTCAGTGTACCTTATACTCAATAGACATATTTGACAGACAACACTCATTTCATTTTAAGAGAAGACAGAGACACTTACTCACCAGACAAACTAATTAGATAACTAAGGAGGCCAGACACCTAGAAAGGAACTTAGGATAGTCACAAGCCTTCTTGAGACTATGCTATTTCTGAGTGTGCCAGTTAGGTGGAAAATACTTAGGAAATCTGAAATGAAATTTGATTTGAAGAAAGACCACTAGTAAGCTTCTGATATACTGTACTTTAAGAATCATTCTCATTTGCATGCAAAATTCAAGATGTCATTGTTTTCTACCACTGAGTAAAACTCTAATGTGTATATGTGCCACACCTTCTTTACCCATTCTTTCGTTGAAAGGCACCTAGGCTGTTTCCAGGTTCTGGCTATTACAAATAGTGCTGCTATGAACATAGTTGAACAAATGCTTTTGTAGTATGATTGGGCATCTTTTGGGTATATTCCCAAGAGTGGAATTGCTGGATCCTGAGGGAGGTTGACTCCCAGTTTCCTGAGAAACCACCACATTGATTTCCAAAGTGGTTACACAAGTTTGCATTTGGATGAGTGTTCTTCTTACTCCACATCCTCTCCAGCATATCCAGGTTATCATTAGTGTTTTTGATTTTAGCCATTCTGATAGGTGTAAGATGGTATCTCATAGTTATTTCGATTTGCATTTCCCTGATTGCAAAGAAATTGAACATGACCTTAAGTATCTCTTGGCCATTTGAACTTTTTCTTTTGAGAATTCTCTGCACAGTTCAGTACCCCGTTTTTTAATTGGGTTATTCAGAATTTTAATGTCTAGTTTCTTGAGTTCTTTATATATTTTGGAGATCAGGCCTTTCTATGATGTGGGGTTGGTGAAGAGGAGCACTGGACTGAGCTCCCAAGGTCCAGATGAAGAGCAGAAGGAGGGAGAACATGAGCAAGGAAGTCAGGACCACAAGGGGTGCGTCCACCCACTGAGACAGTGTGACTGATCTAATGGGAGCTCACCAAGTCCAGCTGGACTGGGACTGAATGAGCATGTGGTCAGACTGGACTCTCTGAATGTGGTTGACAATGAGGGCTGACTGAGAAGCCAATGATGATGGCACTGGGTTTTGATTCTACTGCATGTACTGGCTTTTGGGGAGCCTAGTCTGTTTGGATGCACACCTTCCTAGACCTAGATGTGCGGGGGAGGGCCTTGGACTTCCCACAGGGCAGGGCACCCTGACTTCTCTTAGGACTGGAGAGGGAGGGAGAGGGGGAATAGGGGGAGTGGGAGGGAAATGGGAAGAGAGGAGGAAGTGAAAATTTTTAATAAATAAATAAGAATAATTCTCATTATAATTCACTAGAAAGTTTCCCAATAAATATAATGATAGATTTCCAATATCAGGAAAGCCAAGAAGCCATTAAGGGATGTTATTATCAAGCACGACCAAGACCCAGGCTGTCGACTTGCCTACATATCCAGTCGCTCTTATCAAATCAGCGCCACAGTGGTAACAATGCCAGACCGAGATGTTTCAGTTTAAATTGTATCTCCAAGTAAAAACATGCTACATCTTTCCTAAAGTCAGCCAGAATCCCTGCAGCATCTGGTAAATATGAATAATGCATAGACAAAAAAGGACAATTTAGTCCTTGAAAACATAAAAGTATTGCCTGTTAGACCTTTAATCTTCCTTTGCTTCCCCCAAAGTAATACTACATTCAAATAAATCTAATTTAATATACTCTCACACACTGTACTTTGGGGGGTAAACACAGTATACTCTGTGATATCATTCACACACACAAATATTTATATTCAGCATATAGATACTCATCGTTAGTAGTAGTCTGAGATAATCAAAGCTATAATCTAGGCTTTATGTTATATTGTCTCTGATTCACACATACAGGGATATTTTGGGATCTAAGAAAAGTAGTATACTTGGTCTGCAGAGGCACAATGTCTGCATTGTGGTTCATTCAAATTCCCATGGCTAATTCCATAATTACTTTAATTAAGCATAATGAACTATTACTTAAAATAACTTTAATTAAGCTGCCATACTTAGCTAAAAGGGCATGGTGGTTTTTAAGAGTTCACAGCATATCTTTTGTTCCTGCATCTATCTCCTTAGATGGAGAAGATGCACATCACTTTCTATCTAAACTCTTCTCTTTGGGGAGACAAATGGGACTGAATTAATCACATCCATAAACCAGTGCTGAATAAACTTCCTTTTGTTACCCTAATTATCTAGATGTTAAATTGCAAAGGATTTCTGGAACATTGGCTTTATTGACTTTTATGAACTTACATAAAACTGATATAGTAAATAAAACTCCAACTTCAGAAGATAGACAAATAAAATTCAAAACTGTTTTATTACCTAAACATTTACGAAAGAGATTCTGATATCTTTCTTTGTTGGGTATGTTAGATGGGAGAGAACGGTAGTGAGGAGGAAAATGCCATAGAAACTATCATATTATTATTCCAAAGATATTGAGTAGTGTCATGTATGGGGCTTTAAAAGAAGCAGTTCTGCGTTCATATCTGGGTCACCCTTTTTACTGAATGAAGATGAATCAGGGTTTTCCTAGATGTGTTCCCATTCTCCTTTTTCTAACATAAGAATAAATTTTGAAGATGCATTGAGAAAACTTATTGAGATGATATAATTCAAGCAACTGGGGCTCAGTAGACACCTAAAAAGCAGTGTCGTGTTTCCTTCTGCCATATTCTTTCTTCTCTCGTGCCAAATGTCACTTCACTTTTTCAGAACAGCTGTTGAAATAAGTGGAGGAAATCAGATATGGGCAAAGGACCTCAAATACAAAGAACAACTTTTTTCTCCGGAAAAAAGCTAACTATCAAGTATCTCAACTTTCTCCATTTTTAAGTACATTGTACTGTAGCACTCTGTAAATCAGAGACACTCCCTAGTCTACATCCTGTGGGCTTGGGAGAGCCAGGGGAGTCATATATGAAATTGTATAAGTGCATGGTAGGCTGCTCGGCACACAGTCCCAGTGCACATTACTTCTCTGTTACAAAGTTTATTTATTTCTTCCGAATCTCATAGGCCAATAACCATTAATCAAGAAACAAATATTTTTCATGTTTAACAAAGAAAAAGAATCACTCCAACCAAACCCTCCATATGCCTGTCCTTTTTCTCAGACCCGAGCATCACTGAACATCTATGATAATTTTCCTCCACATGACACTCCCTCTCTCCTCTGTGTGTCTAAACACACACTTCCCTTTCGGTGCTGTTCTCTCCCTTTCAGCTGTCTCCATCTGGTAGGCTTTTACTCACTGATTAATATTCCTGTGAAGAGTCCTGTTTTCCCCCAAAGCCTCCTTTCCTATCCTAATTCTCAATAATCACAAACCCTACGATGGGAGGAAAAGAGTCTGTCCACTGAACTGCTGTGATTAGGACATGAACAGGTCTTCCACTTGCTGCTTATGGGGCCCCTACAATAATATCTATCATTGCTGTACAAAATCATATTATTACTTGTTTTATGTGTTTAGCTCCAGCACCTCATGGAGTATCCTTATGTAGAAGATATGGGATATTTATTATTATCATGGATATTATGAATAATAGTACAGATATAGTACTCTTGTAACTGTTTCATGAATGGAACTATAGCAAGTGTGACTAACAACACATCTTTTACTGTAGAAGTGCATAGCCTTCCATCTCAAGTGTATTACTTGATATATGTCTTAAGGAATAAACCTGTCTAAGTCTCAGTTTCTTTCTCAGTGGCATGAATTACATTACACACCCTTTAGAATTTTAAGTAGTACTGTAGGTGGCAATGTATACATCATATGTATGTATGTATGCATACAGATCACAGGATGCCCTAAGGGGACATACAATTGTGACTATGTATATACATAGGTATGGTTTCAGGTTCTTCCAGTAGATCAAGGGATAACGATGCTATCTGGAGAACTGACAATCATGTCATATTGCAGGGTTTATTGTCATTTTCCACAAGATATTTTCTTGTAGCATGGGCAGGAAACAGTAGAGAAGAGCAACAAATATTTGAGGTTGAATGGGTTTCAATCTCAAATCCATTAATTTCTACTTGATAGTCTAGACAAATCACTAACTTTTTTGGTCGTTAGTATCCTCAGCAACACACACACACAGTACACATGGGGCAGGGGGCAGAGAGAGACAGTCACACAATCACTTAAATTCTTTCTCTTTTCCTGGATAAACTTACATTTCTCTAAGGTTAAAAAAAAAATGTAGTACATTACATCCATGGACTAAGTGAGAGGTGGCAGAGGAAGCACACCTGTGGTATTTCCACCTGGCCAACGTTGAGTAATTTGCTCTTCTCGCATCTCCTCCATCCTTGCAATCAACTATCAGCTTTATGGTAGCCACACTGAGGTCTAGCCACACAGAACTCATCCTCTCTGAGTATTACCCCTGTTGAAGCACGGAAGAAATGAGAGTAGTCTGGTAGTAGTTAATTTCAAGGCCCTAAGAATGTGAACTCCAGAAAAGTCCATATCATCTTTTCAGGAACTTCTCCCCCATTCTTGGCATCAGACATACCAATTGAGTGATGAAAAAAAATGAGAAAAAATGGATGGAAATCACAGAATTTGTGTAAGGATAACAAGGGGCAGGAAAGTTTGTCATTTCTTTCTCAGAATCTCATGCTCACACGACACGAGGACAAAAGAAGCCTCGAGTCCGCCTGTCAACCCCTTTGGCTTTGAATACAAAGCTTTCTCCACTTCAAGTAACCTTGATTTACCAATTTCAAAACATCTTGGTTTCAAAAACCCTTTGAAACATTTTTGCACTTCAGTTCTAACAAGTGCATTTTAATCCTCAACTTGTCAAAATGTCAAGAGACAGCCCATTGTTTGTTCAGCACTATTTCTCCCTGCTTCTTTTTACATTTAGTAATAATGCAAAGAAATAAACCACCCTAGAGCAAGATGTTTGTTGATGACCTTCCTGCCACATTGATCTTCACCCCTTTTTCCTTCAGCCACCTGCTGATTGTATCTTTCTAGTCTCTGTCCCTAAATCTTATTTTCTACCCTGATTAAATGGGTTGGGTGACTATAACTGCTGCCTCAGTTGCTCCTCCCCAAATTATAGATGTTATCAGTGGAGAGACAAGAGCAAGTAAATCACATGTGAGACCTGCTTTTCATCGGCTCACACTTGAGTCAGGAAGACAGACGTTAACCTGAGCTCTACACGACTGAATGCTGAGTAGTCTGACGTCACTTTGTCCGTGAGCAATGAGAAGTGAATTCTTGGGATGATATCATAGACGTTGGCTTTTTACATTGTTGAGAAATAAATTAAGGAAAACAGAAAAGTCCACAGTTCTACCTAGCTGTGGGTGTTACTCCTGTCAGTCTCGCCAAACTATAAGATCAGCCTTCATCTAGGTGTCTCTGTGAAGATACTTTTAAGATGGACCAACATTTACAGTCAATGAATTTAAGTAAGTCATTCATTGGGGGTAAAGCTCAGTCTATTCATTGAAGGACTTAAGAGAAAAACTGAAGTTTTACATAAAAAAATTTATCTAACCCTCTATAATATAAAAGTTCTACCTGAGTTTACAGTCTGCTGACTCAGTTTGTAAATGTTAGACTTAAGAACACTATTAACTCTAAGCTGGATTTCCTTGCTTTGGATATTTTGAAGTTTACAATTACATGAACCAATTACTGAACATAGTTCTGTTTCTCCAGATAACCCTTAATATAACACTAGTTTCCCTAATGTTCATATGTATACCTACATACATAGTAGAGGGATGGGGGAAGGAGAGAGAAGAGAAAGAGGAAAATAGCATTGTCAAAAACTAAAGACAGCTAAAATTTGCAAATGCAGCATATGCTGTAGTGACTCTATCACAGATCAAGAGTGAATTCTGCTTCTTTCAGCATTAGAAGCTGAGCAACCCCAAAAACCATCTCACAGAAGAGTATTGCTAGGTAGACAATTTCCTGATGTCACACAGATTTAGTTAAATTCCTAAACCTGAGGAGAAAGGTTGTAAAGTATGCCAAAGTGATATGCTGAAGCACCTATATATGATTTGTGTGAGTTGGTCCAAAGTTAGTTATGCAAATATACCCTCATCACTCAGCCCCTACATCTCCAGCAAAAGATGGATATACTAGGCTGCTGAGTTGAAAATACTTTACAGTCACAAAGGTGATGTAGACTGGGTATTTTCTCTCATTCCACTGCTACCCTAAGCCAAATGAAAGGGCCTCCAGGGGAACCCTTCAGAGGAGTACATGTATAATCCTTGTTAAAAGATACAGAGCCTAGTGCATGATAAGCCCAAAGAAGAGAGAAGTAACCAAAGTAAATTGAAGCAATAGGGGATACAGTAGAGGGTGCCTATACTTCCAGAACGTTGCAAGCCAGGGAAACCAAATTTATCGCATAGGTTAAATACATGCTGTACAGAAGGTTCTGTTTCGGGTTACATGGTTTCAACAAAAAACTCTAACTGCTATGGTATAAGGCTTACATCAGAAAGTAAGTGAACTGAAGGAAAATGTAACATTACAGTTCCCCTAGAATGTCAATCTAAGAGAGTGATTCAGAGTAGAAAGACCCTGTTTTGGGCTAGCCTCTCACAGAGAGTTCTATGAGGCTTCATTGTCAACTTAACAGGATCCAAACACACTTTGGAGAAACAACTGAAGATGCATCTATAAAGAAGAACCATCACTCTCTTCTGGTTTCATTGCCAACTGGCATAGATCCACTGGAAATAAGTGTAAAACTTCTCAAAAAGCTAAAAATAAATGTACAAGACAGCCCAGCTATATCACTCATTGGCATATGTCCAAAGAAGTTCACATCTTACACCACAGATACTTGCTCACCCATATTTAATTGCCTCTTTACTCCCAATAGCTAGCAAATGGAAAGAAACTAAATGTCTTTCAACTTGTGAATGGGTGATGAGAATGTGGTACAAATATACTATGGAATACTATTTAGATATAAAGAAAAATTAAATCAATAATTTTACAAGTTAATGGGTAGAACTAGAAAACATTATTTGGAGTAAGGTGACCCAGGCCCAAAGGGACAAACTTCACATGTTCTCTCTCATCTGTGGCTTCCAGCTCCTAATCTTCAGAAGAGACTATATAACCTAGAATAACGACAGAAACCAGTAAAGAAGAAAGGGACAATGGAGAATGGTACTACATAGGGGAAAACAGGATAGAAGTGATATAAGGGGAAATCAGGGAAAATAGGAAGGTGGTACTAACTGGGGAGAAGAGTGGGCAGCAAATACAGTAGTAGAGAGAGGAGGGAAGAAGGGACTCATAACACTATGGATGCTTGATTAATTCTAAAGAAATCAAATTATTCTCATTTATCTAAAATAGAAGCAATTATATATAGTCGATGAGCTGATAGATGATAGATAGATAGATAGATAGATAGATAGATAGATAGATAGATAGATAGAGAAAGAGAGAAAAATAAATAGACAGATTAAATGAAATTATACTGCTTAGGCTGGCAATGATTCCCATAGGAGTCAGAGGCTATTAAAAAAAAAAGTTAAAGGGCCTAAGAAACTTACATTAGAATCCTAAAATCAAGTAATGAATCTGAATCTAGAAGGGTAACTACTACAGAATAGGGGAGGGACCACAACTGTGAGGTGAAGTACAGGTAATATATGAGATAAAAACAGTTAAAGTGCATGATATAAATGTAAGAAAATAATATAATGAAGCTCAATGTATAAATAAACTTTGTAAAAGAGGAATATCTTTCTGTGTTATTTTTTATTTTTATAAATATAAATAATTTTATATCCATAAAATTATTTTTAACATTTCTAAATTAAATGATTTCATTAGAATTTTGTCATGCTTTAACATAACAAAATTTTAAGTCACAGTTGAATAAAATACATTACCATTTGGAAGGACAACTATGAGATGACTTTTCAATATGCTCTTAATTATATCAAAATAACTAAAATTGCCACCAAAAAGTATTTTTAACATTTTTAAGTAAAAAAAGAAAATAGTGTTAAAATATCTTTTAAAGTTTTGAAAGAACATTACATTATTATAGTTAATAAAAATATTTAAGAACTCTTTTTCAATAGATTCAAACTTAGAATAGGCAATGTTGTTATATATCTACACAATTCAGTAAGTACTAGCTGCTCTTGACCTATTCATACAACAGCATAATTAAGTATATAAATAGAGATGGGTGTCTCTTAGATGTCTTGTAGATGAGTTATAGGTAGATACATACATACATACAAATGTATATAGATACATAGATAAATAAAATTATCAGGGCATTGTTTTATGCTGTGACAAGTTGAAAAATTTGAAACATGAAAACATTTGAAATAGTGATAAAAGTGTAAGTGGTGATTTTTGGAAGCTCGGGAGGCAGAGGCAAACAAATCTCTGTGAGTTTGAGGTCAGCCCAGTCTGCAAAATAAGTTCCAGGATGGTCAGGGCTATTACACAGAGAAATCCTGCCTTGAAAAAAGCAAGACAACAAAATATAGTCCCATAATATAGCTATAATATATATGCAGAATACCTGGTCCTGACCCTTGAAACATCTGTGCTTACTACTTCAGTCTCTGTGAGCTCATACTTTCCTTGTTTACTTGATTCAGGGAACCTTGTTCTACTGTCATCCATGCCCTCTGGCTCTTTCCTCCTCCTCTTCTAAGGAATTCACTGAGCTCCGAAGGAAGAAATTTGAGAGAGTCCTCTCATTTAGACTCTCTCTCCAGCAGTATTCTTAAAGAACAGCTCCCCATAATGCTCCAAAGGCAACTGTCTTCAGGAGGTCAATGTACTCTTAGAATATAAGGTGCAAAATTTTCTTTATTGGGTGCATAGGAAATAAAGTGAAATTAGACTTAATTTTCTCTATATTGAAAAGAAAAATGTAACTCAATACAATTTCAAATACAACCCCAATCAGCTTGTCTTATTTGGAATCTTGAAAAGCTTTTATTAGGGAGCAAAGGGAAGTCTGCCTTCAAAACAGCAAGTTTTATTATTAACTATATTACTGACGACATTAAGATGCAGAGAGTAGGAGCTCAGACATCAGCCTGTGTGTATTGGTTATCTTGATGTATAAGACAAGTGTGCAACAGTCAAGAAAATATGAGCATTTCAACAAGCAGAGCACAGATATTGAATAGACACACAGGGAAAATATCAGATTCTCTGCCTCATTCTATGAAGTGATATGAATTCCAGACAGCTTCAAGACCAAGCTTTAAAGTATTGCAACAGTTAGAGGGAAGAGATAAAAGCATGCTGGTGCTTAAATACCAAAAGTGAAACAAAAGGGATAAGATCAACAATCCAGACAATAATAAAGTTAGGAAATTCTGCATATTGAGAGACAATATTAAAAGAACAAACATCGGATGATAATAAGCCTTATTTAGCCTAAACCCACTTAGTCCTGAGGAAATCAAATGTAGCCTGAACAAGAGAAAGCTCCAATCATCAATAAGCATAAGGAAAGATGTTCGAGCTCTCTACAAATCAAGAAATTTGTTTTTATTTCTTTTTTATTTTCTATGGATATTTTGCCTAAATATATGCTTATGCAGGACACGCCTCTCTGACACCTGCAAAGGCCACCATGTGGATTCTTGAATAGCCCATGTCCTCTGGAAGGGCAGCTAGTACTCCTATCCACTGCTCCATCTCCCCAGACCCAGGAAATTTGCTTTTAAAAATAAAACCAGTTAGCGTTTTGCATCATCCATCTGGCTTTGTCAAATGTTGAGAAAAAAACAAACTAATAGAAACTCAATCTATTACTAGGATTAAAACTGTTACAATCACTCCACAAACAACTCACCAAATCTAAGGGATGTGAATATGCAGAATGATTTCATCCAAGTAATCCACACAGACAAACTCCTAGAGACAAACAGAAAAGATCAGAAATTTGAGGGGAAAAAATCACTCTTGGAACTCCCATGGAGTGAAATAAAATCTTGGCACCCTTTCACCTGACTACACACTGTTGTTCCTATTGGAATGCTGCCCCACAGGCAGTAAGGACCACTGAAATCTGATAAGCTGGAGGTGCGGAGCTGTGGGTGTTAAAATTTAAAACAAGAAGACTTCCAAATGACTATACACTGGTGAGACAGGATGAGATTGGAATTTGGAAAGACTACCCAAACAGGCAAGCATTATCCTTTTCCTGTGTGTCTACTGCCATGTACTAGCACTCAATAGCAAGGTGAAGAAGAGCAAAGGGACAAAGGACCGGCACAGACATACAGAGCTCACTCAACGTCAGATGATGAGATCATAGTACTAGTTATTTGTCTAACACAGATTATATCATGGGAGAAATTTTAAATATCAATATTAAATATTAAGAAGAGCTACAGTTTAAGATTTTACTACAATGTGCCTAGTACTGATTACTTCCTTTTAACTAACAATTATGCTCATAATAAACTACCTTGCTTATCAGCAAGCATTTTTATCATCTTATTATCAACATAGTGACTTATTAACAACAAAATGAGTTGCATAATTTAATGCTTTATGTTGCTAACAAATAATCTATAATAAATAAGCATCCACTATTTTTCAGAGAAAAGTGTAGGAGATTTTTGTTACCAATCTCCACAAATCATGTATCATCGCAAAGGACTGAAATGAATCAGGCAGGAGTAAGTGCATCATTATATCATTTTTGTTTTATTCACACTCCTCTAGGGTGGGCACATGGATTTCTGTGCACTGTTAGGATCCATGTGGGCATCTAGACAGTCAAACATGCGTACGTAACAATAGGGCAAGAATTTTTACTTCCAAACTCTTGAATAAACCTAAGAAAGGAACAGAAAGACCTCTAAATAAAACCTTTAAGACCTCAAAGAAAAAAGTCAAGGAAGATACTAAAAAATGGAAAGACCTCCCATGCTCAGGGTCCGAAGAATTAGAATTAATACTGTGAAAAGTAGCCATTCAATCATAGTAATTTACAGATTTCATGCAATCCCCATCAGAATTCCAGGGTGATTCTTCACAGACAGAAAAAAAAATCCTAACCCTATGTTTTAGTACTTAATACTATATTGTTTAGCAATGGTTTTATTTTGTTATTTCCTTACAGTGAGGACAACTGAACTTGGAAAATATCCCTTATAGTACCATTATTTGAGAGGTGTGTTTGAAACATAGCTCATAAGTCATCAATGCCCAGCACCTATAAAAACCAATCAGGTCTGTAGTGGTACGCACTTGTAATCTAAGCACTGAAGAGGCAGTGGCAGGTAGATCCCTGGGACTCAATGGACAACAAGCCTTGTCTAGCTAGTGATCTCCAGGACCCAGAGAGAAACTCGATGTCAAAATATAAGGCAGGCATCTTCAATCACACATAAAACTCTACAACAGATATCAAACCACTTTCTCTAATCACAGACGGGACAAGGCTTTGGTATTTCAGTATTTTCTCCAAACCTAACTAACAAAATGAACGCAATAGAAAACTGAATCATAAATGGGCAATCTAGGTTAGGTTCCTTGTAAAGTTCTTGGTATGACTACTGTAGTCATCCTAACCTGTGCAGAATCCTAACCTGTGCTAGTGACGCTAAGGAACACAAAGATAGGGCCTTCTTTGTGTTTCAGTTTGTAAGATTTTCTGGTTATTCTTGACCCATCATGGGCATGTTTCTTTTATGATTACAACAGGAAAATCTGCTCACAGCCCAAGAGAATACAATAGTGTTCTTTCTTTTGCTTCCTAAGTATCTCCCAAACACCCACTTCAGAAAGATCACAGACTAGATTGTTCATGCAGGTGTTTTCTTGCAAAATGAGCCTCTACTGAAACTGCCAGTGAGTGAAAGTGACAGCATTTTAATCGTACTTAAGTATGCCATAAGGGTTCATGAAAAAATAAATTATCAAGTTCACAATTGCCTTTCAAAATGGCTGCCACAATTTTATAAGGAATGGGACTTTATGTAGGCCATTTCTGTTGCTCACCATAAAACCTGACACATCAGTTTCATTTTGACTGGAAACTATTGATTATGAGATAAAAATATTACATTTCTAGTAGAAGTCGATTTTCACTATCCCTAGAATTTTCATTCCTCAGGGAAAAGGTACTCCCATGAATCCCTGAAGGACACTAGTTTGCCATTTCAATATACTCAATTTCCTTCCATATTAAAAAAAAAGTGAAATTCCAGCATTAAATAAAGAACATTACCATTTCACATTCTAGGCTGTTTCAAATACAAAAGATTTGCAAGTATTGAATGACTCTAATGCATAAAGATGATTGCAAGAGATGTCACCAATTTTTAAAACCTTTGGATCAATTCCTTCTACACCATTTGTTTTTGCACAAAAAATTATCTTTGTCCATCTTATACTATGTTATCACACAATGTCACAGTCTTCAGAAACTATAAAAAGGTTTGTTCTTGGCTCACAGTCCTGACCAAGAAACCAGTTGTAGCTGGAGGTGGCCTTCTTGGTAGCCAACCCCCCAAGTGGCTCAGGGCATCAGGCAACACAAGAAAGAGCAGTAGTGAGACCCAATAAAACTAGTATTTGTAGCAGACTTACTCCGAAAATAATTATTTACTATTACTCCTTTAATCAATGGATGGATTAATCACCTCAGTGGATTAATCCACTCATAAAAGCAAAGACATTGTCATCCGTTAAAGGTCTCCATTGGTACCACATCTTTTCTCTGCTTCTTCCTTCAAAAGAAAAAAGAAAAAACCAAACAAGGTGATGCTATATTGTTCAACTTATCATTCAGACACTCCAGACTCAGCCCAAAGAAACTGGATAGAGTGTCATGAGCTACCATTCCTTCCTTCTTAATCTTTCCTAATGAGGATTATTTTCCAACATGAGTTTGGGGTGAGACAAATCCTAGTCATTCTGCAGCAGGAACTTTGGTCAGAGTATAGCTTTGTGTTGAAAACACAGTTTAACGGCTGGTGGGAGAGAGGGTGCCTTGGCTTGTGCAGTGTCTTCTTCAGGAGCCTTGTCTCCATGAACACAGCGCACACAGGATTCGGATGGCAGGCTCCCCTTCACACAATTGTTTACAGCTCCTTTCTGCTTGTATCCCTGAAACCTCCTTTAGGACAGAAAAATTATAATTTATCTCTCTATAAAAGTAATTCAAGACCCTGATTTAATATCTTTAAAATGAGGGCAAAGCATTCAGACAGTGTATTAGTTTGCAGACACCAATCTGTGCTCTCCGTAGGATGTTTAAAGCAGCTCCATAATGCTATGAATTAATTCTAGCACATTGTCAAGATGAAACAAATAATTAAGTGCCCACTGAAGCAAAACAAATACTCCAATTTCAATACAGCACCTAAAATACCACAACTTGTCAGGTAATTTACCATGTAGGAATTCTTTCAATATAACTGACAGTAACTGCCCCGGTTCTCAAGATAATCTGGAAATTTTATCATGTATTGAAATGGAATTCCTTTTAAATTTTGAATCCTGCATACTTTAACAGAAGTTATTTCACAGACTCATACATATTTTCATTTATTCTGTTGTCAAAAGCAAGCTCGAGGTAGGAAAAGGGACCGAAGAAATCCTAGCAGTTTGAAAGCATTCTATCTAAAACCACTTTAGTGTTCACAGATACCTGGAATTAGAAAAGCAAAGTATAATGGACTCTCAATGACTCATCTGAATACTGAAACTGAAACTGTGATCATGATTTTTCTCATTAACCAAAAATAATTGAGCAGGAAGAATAAGGGCTGGTGATAATGTCACTGGTGTTCTCTGGACTGGGTGTTTCCCTGTTCTTGGCGTCTTGTTCCAAGACTTGAAGAAGCACATACAAATAGCAAAGTAGCAAGGGATTTTATTTCTGAGCAAAGAGAAAGTTCTGGTTAGGTATGTGGCAAAAGAGTAGTCAGATCTGAGCATGCAGATGGATCACTAAGCCTTTGTTACTGTTTGAAGATTTCTGTAATGTATCAAAGAGGAGAAAGAGTTAGTCGCTAAGGGATGAGACATGGGTAGTTTTGATTGACATGCATGATACATATAAAATAATAAATAGATGATTTTTTTCCAAATGTCCCTTCAGTGGACACAGTTAGCCTTATTGCGTATGTAGCTAAAACTAGTAAAGACTGGATCAGTGTGCTGCCCCTAAGATCAGGCTATGCTTAGGAATGTGTTTGTCCTCAAAGGGACAATTACTAAGGGAACTAGGGAGTCCTAAATCAGAATGACCTGACTGTTTTGTAGAGAAGTTTGTTTATAGCTCAATCCAGCAAGGTCCTGGGTTGCTAAGTGACCCCTGAGCATTCCTGCCTGTCACCTGAAATCTGTGGTTTTAGTTTTTTGTTGCTGTTGTTGTTTCTTACTGAGTTATATTCAAGGCCTATAATAGTGTTCACACAAACTCAGTATTTGTTGAGTTTAAGAACAAAGTGGTGAATGAATAAGCATGTATGACTCCTATTGGTCTCAATTTTAGTTGGAAGAAAATGAGTGGATGCCCTTTTCCTTCCATTCCACATAGTAGTAATAGAGGAACCAAAATAGTCTTTTACCTCTCTTCCAACCTTCTCTCTGACTTTAACTCAATTTTCAGGTTTAACCAATATATACTAAAATGGTCTTATAAATCATATTAATAAGAGGAGTACTGTTATTATACTTACTTAAGTATTATAAGTAAGGTCTTTAATTATTAATTAATTATAATTATAATTAATTAATTGGTGCGGGAGAATTATCTGTATTCTGTCAATCATATTTTAATAAAATGCTGATTGGCCAGGCAGGCAGTATAGGCAGGAAAGCCAGACAGGAAGTAGGGGTGGAGCAAAGAGACTGGGAGTATTCTGGAAGCAGAAGCTCTCTCTCAGCGACTCCTGTGCAGACCACCGAAGAGGCAACATGTAAGCTGTCACACTGAGAAAGGTACTGAGCCCATGTGGCTAACATAGATAAGGATAATGGGGTAATATATGTTATAAGAGTTAACAAGAAGCCTGACCTAATGGGCCAATCAGTTTATAACCTTATGGAGTCTTGTGTGTGATTTTCTTTGTTGCTTGCCGGCTGTTGGGGTACTGGGAGGGACAGAAACCCCAACAAGCCAGCCCTCATACTACAGATGGCGCCCACGTGGATAAATGAATCCACAGAAAGCCTGAGAAAGTTTGGGAAAGAATAGAGTAAAGTATGTTTTCTTGGTAGCAGCAATTTTTCGGTTCTGCTCTGTTTGCTAGAGGCAAGCAAATGCTCTCATCTAAGAGAGGCTTCTTGACTCAGCCTTAGCTGCAAAACCTTACAGCTCATTAAGAGGTCCTGCCACAAAACACTTAAATGCTGTTGGTGAAAAGCTGAACACATGCTTTTCGGTTTTCAGTCGTAGCAGGAAAAAAGCTGTGCTGTTTTAAAATGCCGGCTTTCTGGGCTGTCCTGCCAAAGCAAACTCTGACTCTTTCAGGCAGGCAGTCCGACTGAGTGTGGTCTGTGAGCAGAATGCTGCAGCTTGCTTGCTGGCAAGGACTTTGAAACGCCATAGAGTTGTGGCAGTGAACACAGCTCTGGCTGGTACCTCAGCCTTGAGGCTGAAATGCTAAGGAATGAGCTGGATCTAGCTGTCAAAGCCACGGCTCTCCATATTGCTTAGTAAATTAATGGCTCATGTGGTCAGAAAAAGAAAAATATACAGTAAAGAGAGATTCAAAGAGGAAGAAAACCTCTAAATGGTTTACAGTGTGTATATGCAGGCTAAAAGTTAAAGTTCTTAAAGTTAAAAGGAAAGAAAGAGAGTAGTTGGGTGTGGTGGTACACACCTTTAATCCCAATGCCTGGGAGGCAGAGGCATATTGACCTCTGTGACTTCAAGGGGTAGAGGTAGGTTGACCTCTGTGACCTCAAGGTGTGGTAGTACACGCCTTTAATCCCAATGCCTGGGAGGCAGAGACAGATCTTTGTGAGTTCAAGGTGTGGTAGCATACACCTTTAATCCCAGCACTGGGGAGGCAGAGACAGGAGGATCTCTGTGAGTTCAAAGACAGCCTGGTCTACAGTGCTATTCCAGGACAAAGATATACAAAGATCCTGTCTCAAAAAGTAAAAGTAAAAATAAAAGAAATAGAGGTTAAAATAAAGCCACATAAAGATGGAAAATGCACAGAGAATCTTCATACTGTATGCTATTATGCTCTCTTTAAATTGTTTGATTGCTGAGGAAGGAGCAACAACTGCTAAAAGACTTTTGTTTAGAAATGCTGCTGAACTAACCCAAGATAGGAATTTTGAAAATACCTTGGCTTCAAAACTGAAGTCAAAAGGTATGTTACTTTGGAGAAGAGATTTTGCTTTTGTTTCCACAGAAAACGAGAGACTCTGGATTTATTCAGAGTTAAGAATAATCACCTTTGACCAAGGGAGGCCACCTGAAAAATCTCCGATAGGAACAGATGGCCCAGATGTCTGAGTTCTACATCCAGAACAGATTCAAGACTACTGCCTGAGATGATCGAGACTCACAGGATACTCCAGTCATGACTTGATTATAACTCTAAATTTTCTTTAGGTCCCCTTAAGACTATCAGCGCCCCCAACCAGCAGGAAGTAGCCTGAAATACTACGCCCACATTCCCAACAAATGGATTATGGGTATTTTCCTTTGTTTAAAAAAAAAAAGAGGGAAATGGTGCGGGAGAATTATCTGTATTCTGTCAATCATATTTTAATAAAACGCTGATTGGCCAGGCAGGCAGTATAGGCAGGAAAGCCAGACAGGAAGTAGGGGTGGAGCAAAGAGACTGGGAGTATTCTGGAAGCAGAAGCTCTCTCTCAGCGACTCCTGTGCAGACCACCGAAGAGGCAACATGTAAGCTGTCACACTGAGAAAGGTACTGAGCCCATGTGGCTAACATAGATAAGGATAATGGGGAAATATATGTTATAAGAGTTAACAAGAAGCCTGACCTAATGGGCCAATCAGTTTATAACCTTATGGAGTCTTGTGTGTGATTTTCTTTGTTGCTTGCCGGCTGTTGGGGTACTGGGAGGGACAGAAACCCCAACAAGCCAGCCCTCATACTACAATTAATTAAAGTAATTTAAAAAGTCAAGGTCTTTTGAGACCCAAAGTAATTAATTTCTTTCTTGCTTATGCAACAACCCTGAGCAGAAACACTATTTTATTTTATTTTTATTTTTTTGAAAGAAACACAAAAAGCCAGGCTACATTGTTGCTGGGTCCAAACATCTTCCTTGGGCATGAGATCAACGAATACAGACACCAGGAGTCAGGTAGAAGGCTTTCAGCAGACTCGTTTATTTAACAAAGAGGGGTGGGGACTTATATACCCTCCCAGCACTCAGGTTGGGTGACAGTTGGCAGTTGACATCTCATGCTCATTTGGCTAGGCATGGTCAGGACTTCTTACAGCACCAGGCAGACTCCAGGTTGACTCCTTTGGGCCTGGTAGGTCTTATCTTTCATAATCTTTATCACAAGGCTATCTCTAGACCATCTAGCTAGAGAGGGAGACTGGGGATGGAAAAGATAATTCTAGTTTTGTTTACAAGATAATCTACCCTGACAAGAGCCAGTAAAGGTGTTTATTCCACCGACAATTCTGTCATAACCCAACATTGCAGAGAAATCAAGGTGGGAACTTGAACTGCCTAGTCACGTCACAGTTCACAGTCAAGAGCAGAAAGACAGTAACTGCATGAATGCTCACTTGTGCGCAGCCTCATCTCTACATTGGTACGGGAATGGTATAGACCACAATGAGCAGATCTTCTCACTTCGGCTCAAATAGTTAAGACAATCCCTCACCAACATGTCTATAATCCAACTGGATCTAGACAGTCTTCATTGAAACTCTCTTCCCAATAATTCTAGACTGTATTGGGTTAAAACTAAGCACCATAGTGATAGAAGACTTTTGTGAGTTATGCCTGAGAATGGGGTAAATCAATTCCAATTGCAATCCTTTTGCTGAAATCTAACCCATAACTGCATCTAGCTATAGGGAGCTCCTTGAAAAATTAGTGTAAAGCTGAGCAAACATGACCAAATGGTCTATAAAATGTAGAGAGATGGGCATAGAGGTGAACAGTGTCTCTACTACATGCTTCTTCAACAGAAACCTGACAGCCAAGTAAGCATGGAATCGTGAGTAGGCGTTGCTTGATACTGTCAAGCTCAAGTTACAGAAAAGTTACCTTTTAGATATGTGCAAATCAGGAAACAGAAAACGGGATAGCAAAGATTATTTAACTTTTATGTATTTGGTGAATAATTTTGAAAGTAAATGTGATTTAAGACATCAGCTAGGAGCCATTTAACTGTCATAACTCAGTTGAGAACATAAAATTTCTCATTGACACCTACGAAACTAGTAAGATTGCAGAGCTTCTTTCCTGGAGTAGAAAATATGATTTGGATATCAATTCCACTTGGTATCAGTGAATAATTATGTACAAAACCATCTTTAACATGGTAGTAAGTCTAAAAGCATTTATGTACCATAAACATGACTATAGTAGTATATTATGTGTGTTTTAATAAATAAAGCTTACCTAATCGGTGAGCAAAGCAGCCATGCTAGTCAGTCATACAGACCAGGAGAACACACACCTCTAATCCCAGGACTCAGAAGACAGAGGCAGAGGGCTCTCTCTGACTTCAGGCTACCATGGGCTACATAAGATTAAATCTGTTTAAAAGAGGAACAGAACGCACACATAGCATAGGTGATCTCAGCACTCGGAATCACACGCCTTTAGTCCCAGCACAGAGGAGGTGGAGACGGGAGTGATAAAGCTGGACAAAGAGAGGAATATAAGGGGGAGGGGACAGGAACTCAGGGATGTGGAGTGTGAGGTGTGGGGTTTTCAGGATTCTTGGAGAAAGAATCTCATCCATTTTCAGTCTGAGGTAAGAGCCAGTGGCTGACTGCTTTGTTTTTTTGGTTTTTTTTTTTTTTGATCTTCATGTTGAACCCCAGTATCTGTCTCTTAAAAACAGTATCTGCTTTTATTATTCATGCTACACATGACCTTAATCATATTCTTCTCTACCCCCACCAAAATTCTAATTGTAATCACAGCAGAAACTTTATTCTAAAAATAAAATTCAATGCTTTCCACAAAGACAGTTTTTAAGTTTTCATGACACAAAGCCCTGGCTTTGAGCCTTCTCTTATCATTGTTCAAAGGGAGCTGAATGCATTCAATGGAATGATTTGGACTCCTTGTAAATGGTCAGTCATCTAGAGGATACACATACTTTGCAGCTTCACCAATTGAACAAAGATGCTAAAACAATTACCATAGAAGCAGTTTGAGGTAAAATTTTTATAATAATAAATGGTGAAAATTAAGATTTCTCTCTAGAAACAAATTAAAAGTTGCAATCTTTGAAACGTCCGTATAAATAACATCACAGTCTCTCCCATTTCAGACAAATTGACAAAACCCAGAAAAACTCTCGCCTCTTTATACCACATACATCATTCACCACCCCTGTTGTAACCCCTACTCACTCACTTGAATTACATGCATATTTTTGCAAATTACTTCCAATCTGAAATTCATAACAGCAAGAGATCTACACATGAACTCTAACATCATGTGCACTTAATACAACACTGATTTGATTAAGTACAATTAAGAGCAAAAGGACTGGAGAGCTGGGAGAAGAGCATGTTAACAGAGATAACGATATCTTGTCCATTGAATCTTGGTTCAACTTGAGCAGTGATTAACAGCAGAGTTTGGGAGGAGAGAAAAAATAAGCTGAGCACATTAACTAAAAATCAATTGAAAATAAGAAGAGCCATATTACATGAACCTTAACTCCATTGAAAAATGTGACTCTCTACAAAACCCAGTAGCTCCTGAATATCATGAGTAGATCCTACTTTTTTTTAATTTTCAAAGCATTGTTATTTATTATTAGCTAAGACCTTTTCTTTTTTTAATTTTGATTTTTTGATTCAATTATTTACACTTTCTTCCCTCCTTCTAATCCCCTCCCACTCTCCCACACCCCCTCTTTCCTCTCCCACCTTGCTTGAGAGAGGGTAGGGAACCCTGCCCTGTGGGAAGTCCAAGGCCCTCTCCCCTACATCCAGGCCTAGAGAACTGTGCATCCATATAGACTAGGGTCCCAAAAGCCAGAACATGTCGTAAAAACAAGTACCAGTGCCTTTATCAATGGCTTCTCAGTCAGCCCCCCTTGTCAGCCACAATCAGAGAGTCTGGTTTGATCACATGCTCATTCAGACCCGGTTCAGCTGGATTTGGTGAGCTCCCATTGGAACAGGCACACTGCCTCAGTTGGTGGACCAGCCCCTCGCGGTCTATCACCATGCACAAAATTCAAGTCCAAATGAATTAAAGACCTCAATATAAATCCGACAGCATTGAACCTGATAGAAGAGAAAGTGGGAAGTAGACTGCAACATATGGGCACAGAACACCACTTCCTACATACAACCCCAGTAGCACAGACAATAAGGGCAACATTGAATAAATGGGACCTCCTAAACCTGAGAAGCTTCTGTAATGCAAAGGACACTGTCATTAAGACAAAAAGGCATCCTACTAAGTGGAAGAAGATCTTCACCAACTCCGCATCAGACAAAGGTCTGATCTCCCAAATAAATAAAGAACTCAAGAAACTAGACTTTAAAATTCTAATTAACCCAATTAGAAAATGGGGTACTGAACTGAACAGAGAATTCTCAACAGAAGAAGTTCAAATGGCCAAGAGACACTTAAGGTCATGTTCAACTTCCTTAGTGATCAGGGAAATGCAAATCAGAACAACTTTGAGATACCATCTTACACCTGTCAGAATGGCTAAAGTCAAAAACACCAATGATAGCCTATGCTGGAGAGGATGTGGAGTAAGGGGAACACTCATCTATTGTTGGTGGGAATGCAAACTTGTGCAGCCACTTTAGAAATCAGTGTGGTGGTTTCTCAGGAAATTCGGAATCAACCTACCTCAGGATCCAGCAATACCACTCTTGGGAATATACCTAGAAGATGCCCAATCATAGTACAAAAGCATTTGCTCAACTATGTTCATAGCAGCATTATTTGTGATAGCCAAAATCTGGAAACAACCTACATGCCCCTCAATGGAAAAATGGATAAAGAAAGTGTGGAATACATACACATTAGAGTACTACTCAGCAGTAAAAAACAATGAGATCTTGAATTTTGCATGCAAATGGATGGAAATAGAAAACACTATCCCGAGTGAGATAACCCAGACCCAAAAAGATGAATATGGTATGTACTCACTCATTTGTGGACTCTAGCCATAAACCAAGGTAATTAAGCCTATAGTTCACAAGCCCAGAGAAGTCAAATAACAAGGTGAACCCCAAGAAAAACATATATAGAACCTCCTGGAAACTGGAAGCAAACAAGATTGCAGGGCAAAAGTTGTGAGTGTGGGGGCAAGAGTGGGGGCTCAGGTTGGAGGAAGGGGTGAGGGGGAGAGAGAAGGGAGAAGGGAAGGACTGGCAACAGCTTGGGGGAGTGGGAGGGTTGAGATGGAGGAAGGGCGGATATAGGAGCAGGGAAGAAGATACCTATATTAAGGGATCCATTTTAGGGTTTGCAAGAGACTTGGCTCTAGAGGGGATTCCAGGTGTCCACGGGGATGTCCCCAACTAGGTCCTTGGATAGCAGAGGAGAGGGTGCTGGACTGTCCTTGCCCCACTATCTCGCTGATGATTATCTATCTCTAATATCACCACAGAATCTTCGTCCAATGACGGATGGAGATAGAGACAGAGACCCTCATCCGAGCAACGGACTGAGCTCTGAAGGTCCAGTTGAAAGACAGAAGGAGGGAGTAGATCCTACTTTTGTATGAGAGAAGATTAGAGACTCGGAGCCGATCTGAACTGCATTTGGTTTTCTGTAATTTTAAAGAAACGTCTGATGTATCACCATTCAGATGAACCATGCAGTGAATGGCAAGAGTTTCCAGACAGACAGTCATATGCTGGGGATTTATTTTCACTTGTGAGGCAGCATCTACTGCCGCTAAGTTTCCTGGGTACACTCTTGGGACTCTCCACCAGCCACTCAATAATTCTGCCTGTCCCTTTCGACATAACACATTACGATGACAAGAAAAGCCAATCCCCAGAAGATAGCAGCACCAGAAAGCTGGAGACCTGTTTCTCCTCTCCATATTTACAGTTTTGTTCCCTGGGAAAGCATGGCATGACACTCATTCTCGTTAGTTTCTCTGGGAAAGAAATACCACCCCATAACCCTGCGCTTCTCTGCTTTTCATTTCTTATACATGCATTATGTCCCGTGAGCCCTGAGAAGTAGGGGGAGTCCAAGCAAGAAAACATTCTTGCTCTAAACTTCAGTGTAGTTTTGATTACAGGACTTTAATTTTGCAGTGTGAGACATTATTAAATGCCTTTTATAAACTAATTATTGAAATCAACAAAATTAGTTAGGTAATTCAGTATGCTTGTTACTTTGGATAACTTCTACACAATAGATATATGATACTTCACACATAAACTCTAATTAAAGTAATTATAATGCTGACTGGAAACAAGCTTTGTTTTATAAATGCCTAATAAAAGTGAACATCAAAGCATTTCAAATGAACACACTGTGTACTGAGTAAGCAACAAGTCTTTTTGTCAGGTTATTTACTGGAGCCAAGAAAAACAACCTTCCTCAAGTATTTCTATTGGCCTTAATAATCCTACCAGGCTGTAAACATTTAAAAACTAAACTTACATTTTAAACTGGTGGGGCGGGGGCAAAACAGAATAAACTGATGTCTGTGTTTATAGACCAAACTAATTTTGTTTAATTATCTTTCACAAGACTAATCAAATGAAGCCACTGTTTTATGTCATGAGGCATCTTTTCCATCTGTATAAAAACAAGGTTGGGTTAAGTGGGGAAGGAGCAGCAGAAGTAGTTGTTATAAGTTGACTTAGAGGATACTACAAGGTATCAGACATGTAACACCTTGTATAAATATGGCACTATCTAGAGAAGAGAGACTATGAAATAGTTAATACAGGAAAATAAAGGATGGTATACAATAATCATATGATTGATGATGGCTCTGTGATTTAAAAAAAAAACTTCTGTTTAAATGACTTGTGCTACAATTACATGTCAATGACATCAGTGGTGATGGGACAGGGCTTAGAGACAAATCTCCAGGAAGACACGGGTGGCAGTTTGAGGACATTTTCACAGATGTAGTTAGGGTTCTTGACTTTGTTGCCAAAGAGGATTTCAAAATGAACCCGTATAAAGCACATTTACAGATTACTGAGGTCGTTTGTTTGTTTGGTTTTGAGACAAGATCTCAATGTGCAGCCATGGAACTCACTCTGCAGACCAGGTTGGCTTCAAATTCACAAAACATCCCCTTGCTTCTGTCTCCCAAGTGCTGGAAACACAATCATGCCTGGCTAAGAAGAGATTTTTAACATGGCTTTCAACGTATACATTACTGATACTTAGGAAAAGGTAAAGTATACCAAATACGAGTTTGATCTCTCAAGAAGGAACCATGTTTATATATCTTAGCAGTAGTCACTTCTGCTGGCTCTCGAGTTACATTTCAAAGTGCTTTTATGAAGCTATTTTTCTTTATCTCTCATTTGGTACACCAAGTTATAAAGTTGCTTCAGAGATGCCTTAGACAGGATTGCAACATGATAATGCAATATTTTGTAACCCATGATCTACAAAAGTTATGGAAGAGGATTAAGATATGCCTTTTACCATAAATGGATCTTCTTGTGAGATTGCTTGCATATTTAAAGCCAGGAAAGAAGAAAGGCTATATTGCTTGTATCTCGCACATGGTTCGTTGCTATTTTAACATTTGTATATGAAATATCTCTGTATGAAATAAATTTACCTCTATATGGACAACCTTCACAGCTCATATTAACTATGCTTAATCTCTTTGTTGTATTGTTGTCTTGGGGTTTTATGTATTTTTTTTAGGTATGAGTGCTCTGCTTGCATGTATGTCTGCATGCTAGGGCAACAGAACTCATTATAAATATGAGCCACCACATGGGTTCTGGGAACTGAACTCAGAATCTCCGGAAGAGCAGCTGATGTTCTGAGCCTTCTCTCTAGTCCCATGCTTAAATTCTTAATTGTCAATTTTCAGAAGACAGAACTTGGAGTTTTGGGCTCTTTTAACTTCCCATGTTTCTTTAATTTTCTGTCTGTCTATCCTGCCTCCAACAGTGCAAGAACTATACTAGTCATAAAACAACTGAGGTAACGAAATGAGCTAAACTGTCATACATAAAGAAACAAATTCAGTTCATGCCTTTAAGCCCAGCACTCAGAAGGCAGAAGCAGGCGAATCTCTGAGTTCGAGATCAAATTGGTCTACAAGAACTAGTTCCAAAGAAAGGCACCAAAGCTACACAGAGAAATCCTGTCTCGAAAAAAAAAAAAAAGAAGCAAATTCAATGCAGTGATTTACGCTCCTACTCTTACTCTATGTAGAGTGGAGGGAATTCTGGGAAGATAGTAAACACATGGTCTCATATATGTACATTATTAATTAAGATACAATTACATCACTTTTCCTTCTCTTCTCTCTCTGGTCCCTCCCAAACCCCTAGTTCCACTCTTTTTATGCCCCTTCTCATATTCATAGCCTCTTTTTCTTGATTATTATTGTTACATACACACACAAGAAAAACCTATAAATTATTATTTGGATGTATGTGTATATGGTTTCAGAGCTGACTATTTTATATTGGATAATGAGTTATGGAACAGATTTCTCCCTGGGAAAAGCTAGTTCTCCCTCCTTCAGCAGTCATTACTTGCCTGTAGGTCTTTATGAATAAGTGGGACCGATGTGCTATTCGCTCCCCTTCTGTGTCAGCAAATCCACTTATGCTGCCATTATTCAGGGCTTGTTTTCATTTCCATAAAAGACGATCTCACAGCAAGCATTCTGGTTTCTGGGCCTCACAATCTTGCCATTCCCATTTCTGAGATGTTCTCTGAGCCATAGAGGCAGGAATTATGATACAAATAATTGGATTGAGGGTAGGCTCCCATTACTCATTGATCTCTGAATTGTGTCTAGGGGTTTTTTGTAATAGTCTCCATTTGTTATAAAGAGAAGCTTCTTTTGTGGTAGCTACATTTACCAATGAGTATAAGGATAAGATTTAGAATGTAGATAGGAATTATGCTGACCTATTAAAGTATTGGTAGTACGTTCTCTTCTAAATTGCATGACTATACCATCCCTGGGAATTTTGGCCAGGTTTCTGGTAGAGGTTATTATTTCCCTCATATTAAGTGGACTTTAAGTTCAATTAGACAGTTATTGGTTATTACCAATATGTGAGTGCTACTAATGGCACCTTTAGAGGTGTCTTGCCATGTTGGTCATTACTGTGGCTCATAGGTTTCGCTGCTGGGGAGGACTACTAATTGCTTACTTAGCATTTTCTGATACCATGAAAAGTAGACCACAGGAAGAAGTTTTTCAGATTAGATGCAACTCAAATTTATAGAACTATCAAGGAAGGGGAAATAGAATAAATACAGTGTTATGAAGAGATAACAGAGAAACTAAAATAGGACAATTAAATGTGTTGAGTTATGAAAAGACAGGGTAAAGAGAAACTACAGAGAGGACCAACTAATATTAAAAATCCCTTCGAAAGTTATATGGTAACATACTTCTGTAGAAGCATCCTAAAATATATCTATATGTCAAAGAAATGTAAATGAGGTTACCATACAATGGGGAGACAATACCTCTTAGAAATCAAATGCTACCAAACAAAACCATCAATACCAGGAATGAGTTACATTTTGTTGGATTATATTATATGAGATCAAAGAGACTTCATATAATCCCCCAAAATTCTCACAGGCTATTTCCAAGGTTATCGGTTGTTTCCCACAAACTGGTGGAAAGGCCCTATTGCTGAAGACTCTTATTACTTCACTGAACACTGAAAAATTGAGCTTGTACCAGCTAGAAACTTTATGCCTATTGACTAGGATTAATGATGCTTGAAGGTACTTTTCACGCTACTATCAATATCATCCAGTTACAAACTTATGACCTATACTGCAACATGCCTGCAACATATACTAATGCAACAGTGGCCCAATGTTACTCTCATGTTATGGGAATAACTAACCACTTTGCATTAGATTTTAAGCCCATTCCATGAAATGGAAACCATACTGCCAAAGTTGCCAAAATCCCTAAAAGTAGTAAAGTCTTGGCCTAAGGAAAACCCAATTTGTATTATTCAGCTAAAGGAACATAACAATAAAATTATCCTTAATGACATATTGCTATACTTGTAGACCAATGCCTTGATCAACCCTCATCAGAGAAGCTTCTTCTTGCAGTAGATAATAATTAACAGAGACCCACAACTGTACAATCTCAGAGAGTGAAAAACTTTGGAGCACTCTTTTCTAAGTGGGAAGTTTCATCAACCCATCCCATTAGTATTCAGCTATCTATGTGGAAAAGGCTGGAAAGAACGTAAGAGTCAGAGGTGGTGGCTGTCTCCAAGGAAAGAGCATCTTCAGACACAACAGGACTGAGGCACATATGAACTCACAGAGACTGTGCTAGCATGCACAAGACCTATACGGGTTCAAATCAGACAAAATCCCAGCATCGTGAAGGGGAAGTGGGTACAAAGTCCCACCCCTAACCAAAAAGCTATCTGCAATTGATACCTGATGGGAAAGGAAAAATTTGTTTTGTCCAATGGAGTGTCTCTGGGTATATTAACCACACTCTAAGGCTGACCCCCTTACCGCGAAGTAGCTGGGCAACACAAAATGACCTCCAAGTTTTTATGTATATGTGTCTTCTATTTTGATTTGGAATTTTGTGTTCTATTTTATGTTTTTTACTTTTATTTTGTTAGAATTTATTTTGAGAGAGAGAGAGAGAGAGAGAGTCTATGAAATCATGAAGTTGGGTGGGTAGAAAGGTAGAGAGTTTGGAGACATTGAATGATGGAAAAATACGATCAAAATGTATTATATGAAAATTAATTAAATGATAACTAAATGCATAAGCAATCAAAAAGGGAGAATATTTAAAAAAAAAGGAGATTGAGGCAGGTGGTGGTGGCACATGCCTTTAATTCCAACATTTGAAAGACAGAGACCAGTGGATCTCTCTGAGTTCAAAGCCAGCCTAGTCTACAGAGTGAGTTCGAGGCAGGATCCAAAGCTACACAGAGAAACCCTGTCTCAAAAAACAAAACAAACAAAAAAAGAATTGTGAAACTAAGATGTTTATTTGACTTTTTCTATTTTTTTTCAAAGTTTATTAAATTATAATAGTTTCCATTTCCGCCCCCTCCTCCCAACACCCTCCCACTCCCCCCACTCCCTCTCCTCCTCCCTCACCATCCCTAAGAGCAGTCAGGGTTTCCTGTCCTGTGGGAAGTTAAAATTCCTCCCCCCTCCCTCCAGGTCCAGGAAGGTGAGTATCCAAACATACCGGATCCCAAAAATCCAGTATATGCAGAGGAAACAAGTCCCAGTGTCATTGTCAATGAGTTTTCAGAAAGACTCCGGGCCAGCCACATTAAGAGAATCCGGCCACATTCAGAGAATCTGGTTGGATCACGTGCTCGTTCAGTCCCAGTCCAACTGGCCTTGGTAAACTCTCATTAGATCCGTCCCCTTGTATCAGTGGGTGATCGTATCCTTCGCGGTCCTGATTTCCTTTTTCATGTTCTTCCTCCTTCTGTTCCTCATTTGGACGTTGGGGGGGCTCAGTCCGGTGCTCCAATGTGGGTCTCCATCTGTATCGCCATCCATCGTCGGATGAAGGTTCCCTCTGGTCTTGCTTTCTTTGTTCACGTTCTCTTTCCTTCTGCTTCTCGTTTGGACCTAGGGAGTTAAGTCCAGTGTTCCACTGTGGGTCTCTGTCTCTATCTCCATCCATCACCAGATGAAGGTTCTATTAAATGAAATAAGACTCCTCAGGGCATTAGTTGATCCATCTGAGAAAACAACTTTACAACACAGGATTAACAGTTTGTCAAAAAAATATTCTAAGACTACAGGAAGCAAGCTAATAAGACCAGCAAACCCTAAGATGTTTCTACTGATGAAAGACAGGAAAATATGGCATCAATAAGGACAATAATTTCTCATGAATAAAAAACTGAACAATATTTCTATATCTACTAATCTGGGATATTTATTTTTTTAATTAATCTTTTATAAAACTGTACAGCAAAAACAAATCAAGTACTTACTCTGCCTTTGCTCTGTAAACATAACCCTAAATAAGTAAATAACATATGTGGGAAAGGCACATGAAGTGCCCTTGGGTGCAATAGTGGCATAAATATTATAGGAATTACCAACTTCTTTTTGGTTAGACTTCAGGCCCCACTCCAGAAGAGGAAACACATGCTTTATACTGTAAATCTGGCCAACAGCTCATGGTTGGGATGTTCAAAGTCCTGAAGAATGGGTCTAAATACTATTTATTATTCTGCTAAGTAGAAATAGCAGCAAGCTGCTCTCTAAATTCAGATCTCAATACCTATGGATTGGTGCAGCTTGACAGACCTCATCCGAGAAGTTTATATAGTGTTAATCACAGAAACTCACAACTGATCATTATGCAGAAAGTAAGTGTCGCTGGAAGACTGTGACACATTTGAGACTTCTCTATCATCCACTACCTGCAAACTCATTAACCATCCCAAAAGAGGAAGAAGTAAGATTGTAGAAGCCAAAGGCTGAGGAGGACCAGAGCAAGACTTTGACTTCTGAACATGGCAGAATCACGGCACACGTGACGTATAGCAGCTGCAGTTGCCTGCCTAGAATTAAGCCAGTCAATACTCTAGCACGGAGTGGGTAGGGACTCACAGCTCTGACTGTAAAGGAGCTACTGACAGATGATGGCTTTTTGGGGGAAGAGGAGTCACTTTCCCTTAGGGGCACTCCAGTGAATTGTCTCACACTCATGGGTATATGGGCAACACATTCTGAACTATGTAGATTATTTTAAAATTTTATAAAGAGTACATGAAGTGAAAGGAAGGCAGCACTGGGGGTGGATGTGGGAGGAGTTGGGTGTAAGGAGAAGTGAACATGGTCCAAATAAATTGAATGAAATTCTCAAAAAGTTAACAAACAAATACTATATTAAAATATTACAGAGAGTGATTCTTTTAAATAATAGACTTTCTATTTGCCGCTGTTCCTCCTCCAACAAATTAGCAGATCTGTGTTTTGAGAGCTAATAGCTGCTGACAAAAGCAGAGACAATCAGACATTCTGTGTTTCGTATACTCTTGTCAAAACATCAGCCCTCTAGATTCAGCTGCTGTTTTTCAGGAAACGGAAAGCAAAGAAGAACATGATAATTTAGCCAAGAGAACACAGTTGACAAAACCCAGATGATAGGAAACTAACGCTTAGCTTGTCTGAGTTCTTGATTGAGAAAATTGTAAGGAAAAGGAAGGGACGAGAAGTCTTATGTGACTGGGAATCTAAACACATCAGTATTCCTGTGGAACAGGCTAAGACATAACGTACAGGAGCAAAATTTTAGGTGTCAAATTTGTAAATAAAATGCAAGGGTGTTATTTCTATAAAATTCAGAAGAGTGTTTACTTTGATAGGCATATTTGCAAGCCTGATGTATTTCAGAGGTGGTTGACAAATCACTATCTCTTGTCCTGGGTGATAACTATAAAAGTAGTTTCCTTAAAAAGGAAAAAAAAAGATTAGTCGGGCTATCAGAAGAATAAAATCGGAAGTGTATAAAAGTAGCAGCAGACCCACAGCTGTCAGAAGACATTAAGAGCTATATGCAGATTCTGACACCTGAAGGGATTGAAGTGAGACTCCAAGCTCACCTTCCACCTCTACTGAAGCCCTAATTAATACTGAGGTGAAGCCCAGCAGCGGGCTTTGAGCAAAAAGTGCCCTCTTTGCCCGATCTCTGCTTGTTTCAATTTTTTGTCACAGCATATTTTGAAAGTTTGGATTACTGTCGATGCCAGAATCAAGGAAAAGAAAATCTGTCCTTGGGAAATTATACTTTAAATTGACATGAAGAAAAACATTAGCCTTGATGCGTGTAAAAAAAACAAAAACTGAAATGTTTCAAAGCACTTTATTCTACTGGGCTTTTTTTACTTTCTGTGTTCCAACTTATATAACAATGAAATACTTTGCATGATAACATATTGTTATGTACTCTGTTACAATATATGAAAATATGGTTTGACGGAATGACTATTTCAAAGCCTGAAGCAAATACAAATGCAAATGCTTAACTCAAAACAGAAAAAGATGAAAGGGGAGGAGACTAAATTACTTGGGTTGAATTTATATATATATAAAATGTTAAGGCTGTTTTCTTTTTGCTGGTCCCCACTGGTATTCCTGAATATCAAACCTCATATTATCAAAGGAAGTTGTTAATGTCATCAACAACCAAGGGTATGTCTTCTGCGGCCCCATGGGGTCCTATGAGGTCTTTTCATCATCCAACCCTTCAAACTTTAGATGGGGAAGAGGAAGAAGGGAGAATCTACTACCTGTCAGAAAGAAGATATACAAACTTTAATTGGCTCCGGTGTTCATTTACTACGGATAGATGTGAAAGGAGATGGGGGGGGGGCGTTGTCCAGAATTCTAAGCGCCTTCCCATAAAGAATTTCCATTTCTACTTAGGTCATGAGACCTCAGTCCTGGCTCACAAAAGACAGACAGCTCGCAAGGCCTCCCTTGACACGAGAGACTTTCCTTCGAGGTCTCTGTGCCCTCTCCCCTACCTGGCGCCCTCGTTCACTCCACCACTCGCTGCTCCACTTTCTCCCGGTCAAGCTGCCCTGTAGAGGTTTTTTTTTTTTTTTCAGCTATTCAGTTCCGCTAGCGGTGCTTTGGGTAATAGACAGTAAACACACTTTGCATTTTCCACAGTGATCTGACCTTTATGGAAAATGTCCAGAAAACAACCAAATCATCTTGGGATGAGAAAGACAACCCCATCCAGATACCCCCTCTGTGTTATTTTGCTGAAGGAGTAGCTCATTCATCTCGAGCTACATTAAAATCGGAAGTTACTGCTTTAGCTTTGAGATGTGGGACAAAGTATGAGGAATGCCTAGAACCCTTTGTGTATATGATATATATACTGTAGCAGAAGCATTTTTAAAATATACTACCATGCCTTAAGAAATCCCTGGGGAAATGGCATTAAAGAAAATTAAAAAAAAAAAACTACACAGGGAAAAGAGGTCAACCTGAGGTACAGCAAGGTTGATTTTAAAAGCTGAACTTTAACAAGCACAGTTTTATCCAAATTCTGAGCTGAAACAGCCTCCAAATTCTCCATGGAGCATCATGAGCCCACACACCTGCAGAGACAGTATTACAATCGGGAGAGAATGCAGTTACAACCAGGATTAAATCTGAGCTTTCTGAAGCTTAGTTTAATCTTCTTGAGATCTTTTTCTAAGTAAAAAAAAAAAAAAAGAAAAAAGAAAAATTTCTAAAGCATTTGTTAAAAGAAGGGAGAAGGGTTTCTTTATATTGTCACAGAACTGGTGTGTTGGAGTACCTGTTTTCTGTGAGGTACACTGGTAAGTACTGGGGTATTCTAGTTTGCTTTTGCTTTGCTGTAACAAACATCATGATTAACCACAAAATGGGGAGAAAGGATTTATTTCATGTTACAGATTATAGTTCATCATCAAAGGAAGCTAAGGCAGAAATTGGAGGTAGAAACCAAAAAGAAACACTGCCCCCTGACCTACCCCCATACTCCCATTCAGCTATCTTACATAGTCCAGGTCAACTGCCTGAGACTGGTACTGCCTTAGATGGACTGGGCCTTACTATGGCAGTCAGCGGTCAAGAAAGTGTCCCCGCAGGTAAACTAGATATACCCACAGGCTAATTTGATGAAGGTTCTTTCTTCTCAGATGTGTCAAGTTGATACCAAGATCAGCCATTGCATAGGAATAAGAATGTAAGTAAGATGTGGATACAGTCTTCAATTCACTCACAGGCCCAGGACAAGACTTCTGAATACTATAAGACAAGCTTTAACGGGAGTACCACAAGAAAGAATTCAAGAAGTTAGGTTCCGAGAAAAAGCTTGCTGACGGAAAGGAATTGTAACCTGGGTACAAATTGGAGTGACTGGTAGTAAAGAACAGGCCACAGAAGGACCAAAGGGTATTTTGTGTACTTAGAAAAAGCTGCAAGCATTGGCATTTGCAGAGTATTCAAGCAATATTTCAGGCTGGAAAACAAAGAGATCTCATCAAGGAGAGCCTTGAGAAACCCCACTGCATGCTCACTCCTGCAGGAAGGAAGAGGTAGTCATATCCGTAGTGTATTGTTCTGGTGGTAGCAAAGGGAATGGTTAAGAAGAGCAAGGCTAGATTCCCAAAACAATTTTCCAGGATGCTGTAGTATCCATGTTGGTTATTCTATAGGTAAAAATATAAATGCAGTAACATGGATGTACCAGAGAAACCAAAGGAAAAGAACACACAGAGGAAGAGGGCCAAAGTCAGCCAGCACAATTTTGTTCCCTTTTTTTCATTGAAACTATGCCTAAATAGCCTCATAATCTGAAAAGCAAATAGCCCATCTTACATTGAAGTATGCTACACATAAACTTTTGGTTTATTAATTAATGTCAAAGACTAAAAACTGGGCGGTGGTGGCACACACCTTTAATCCAGTGCTCGGGAGGCAGAAGCAAGTGGATCTCTGTGAGTTCAAGGCCAGCCTGGTCTACAAGAGCTGGTTCCAGGACAGGCTCCAAAGCAACCCAGAGAAAACTTCTCTCAAAAAGCAAAACAACAACAAAAAGACTAAAGAGTAGAATAAAGTTAAATGAGCATGTGTTTTAGAATGAATTCCAAAGCTTCTCCATACAAATGTGTTTACATCTTGCTGTCTGGCTATAGAGTAAGGGAGACTTGGTTTAAAGGTTGATTTAGACATCTTTTAAACATCTACGAATAATAAGTTTTACATTTGTGGAATCCTACTAATTATTCTTCTATTAAGAGGGATTTGGAGGATCAAATGCATTGGTTCATAAGAAAAGTATTCCTTCATGGGAAAAAATGCCTTCTGTTACTCTATTTTGATTTTGTTTTTAATTGATATATAACTGTGCATATTTATGCAGTGCCATATGATATTTAGATCCATATATGCACAGCTTCTTGATCAAATCATAGAATGTAGCCTGCCAATCCCTCTGTGCATTTGCATGTCTTTGTGGTGAAAATAGTTAGAGGTATTTCTTCCACGTATGTTGAAATGTATAATACAATTGTACTAGCTTTAGTCACCTTCCTGTGCTACAAAATATTACAATTTATTCCTTAAATCCAGCTGTAATTTCATAGCAACTGACCAGTCTCTGACCATCATCCCCAGGTCCTGCTTGGGCTCTTATAGGCACTTATGAGTGAGATCATATGAGACACGCCAGATTTACGCCACCTATATTCATTTTTTTATTAACAGAAAAGAAGATCTGATTTTATCTTTTTCCAAATACAGAAAAAAAGAACATACAAATTCTTTTTCTGAAATGGAACATCTGTGTTAACTAGTTTTGTGTCAGCTTGACACAATCTAGAATCATTTGGAAAGAGAGAATCTCAGTTGAGAAAAATGAGCCCAACAGATTGGCCTGAGCATAAGCCTGCAGTACTTTTTTCCTTTGAATAATGATTTGCATAAGAGGACCCAACTCACTGTGGCCAGTGCCATTCTTGGGCTAGTGGTTCTGCATGCTATAAGACGGTAGAGTAAGGCTGGGCTGTGGTGACTCACACCTTTAATTCCAGCACTCGGGAGGCAGAGGTGGGTGGATCTCAGGAAGTCTGAGGCCAACCTGGAATACAAAGCAAATCCCAGAATAGTCATGACTGTTGTCTTAGGGAAAAATAGAAAAGAAGGAAAGGAAAAGAAAGAAGAGTGAACAAGCCATGCCTGGGAAAGCAAGTAAGCAGCAATCCTCCATGACTTATGCATCAGCTCCTGCCTCCAGGTCCCTGCTGCTCCTGTTCTGGATTTGTTCAATGATGGACTTAGAAACTTTAGGATGGAATAACTGCCTTCCTCCCTCGTTACTTTGAACCATAGTGTTTTATTGCAGCAATAGAAACTCTAACCAAAACAGGTCTTTTCCTCTCCACATCACTTCATGGTGGAGTGTTCATGGTGTTTTAATCATAGAAATATAAACCCTCACTAGGACAACTCTATTCTACTGTCTGGTAAAAGTAGAGGTTACCTTGATAGAGTCCTATTCCCAGCATGTCTTATGGGTTATCTTTGATCTTCACAATAGTAGCTATTTATGAAGCAGGCCTGGGACTCCAAGTCAGCTTGTCTGTCAGATCTGAATCATCCTACTTACAGACTCTTATTAATAATCATTTTGATGTTATTTCGGGAAATGTTTGTACAGATAAGTAATCTTTTATTAACACAACTTGACCCAACTTATAGTTTCAGAGGTTCCATCCATTATTATCCCAGAAGGAAGCATGGTGATGAAGAATTAATTCAAAGTCCTACATCTTGCAGGCAACAGGAAGTTGACTGAGACATTGGGCAGTGTCCTAAGTATATGAAACCTCAAAGTCTGCCCCCACAGTGACACACTTCCTCTAACAAGGCCATACCTACTCCCCAAAGCAATACTTCATAATAGTGTCACTCCCTATGAGATTATGGGGGCCAACTACATTCAAACTACCACAGCAACTAAATAAATTAACAGGAAAACAGAATAAATTAAAAGATGTAAAGTATTTGCGATAAAAAGAAATCAATTTTTACTGCTAATTTGTCAATTCGTAAAGAACACATGAAAAAAATTTTAAAGTTCAGAATAGAAGAACATTCTAAGTAAAGTGTATCATAAGTTACTAAAATATATTTTAACCTGTAACAAATGAAAATGTACAATAGTACAATGTAAACAGATCCATGAACTCCCAAGAAGTAAGTTTACAAAAAATTTTCTATATAAGAAAGGTGGCATGTATAGGACAGAGTAATAAATTATTCACAAATTTTCTGGGAATTTAGGTGCCAGTAAGGAAAACTGCAATTGAATTGTCCTACCCCTTCCAGCACAGCAAATTCAAGATAATACAAGGATTTAGCAATAAAATACAAATCAAAAAGAAACATGGAGGCAATTTTTCACACTCTCACAGTAGAAAAATAACTTCTTCTAAATCTGACTCAAGTCAGAAAAAAACAGTGACTGTGCAGAAACACAGTAGATTAAACTGTAATGTTTTAAATTTAATACATAGAAACATGTCATAATTTAAAGCGAAAAGCAAAACAACATGGCCAAATATTCAACAAATAAGTAGACAATTTTTTACTATATAAAGATTTTTTAAAATCAAGAAGAGATACCAACTAACATAATAGTCAACAAATACATGAAACATCAAAAGAGATTAAGATAGGATTTATGTGATTGAATCTATTTAGAGATATTAATATTACTAACAGAGCAGCCATGGTGGCAAGATAAGCATTAAAACAATCCAAAATAAAATTGCAAATCAAGCTTTTAGTGGCTTAATACAGTCATAGAAACAACAGTCTAAGCCAGAGCAAGCTCCAGCCCCTTACGACAGTTTTACCCCATAGAACAGTTTCAGTAGGGACAATGGATCTGCACAATAGATCCAAGCAAAAGGCCTTATAGATCCAGGCTGTACAAGGCATGTTAGAAAGTACTATGCTATGGCAAATAAACCTTGCAACAGCAATGATTTAACACAAAGGGGTTTCTCATTGACATCTGTGTCTAACAATGAGCCAGTTGTTCTTACACAGTATGCAAAGGTCCCGTGAATGTCTTCATTTGCCACACTACCCACACTACATAGTTAGCAAAAAAATGCATCCTTTCTTATCAACCATGACTGGTCATTTCAGTGATATGAGTCCCCTGAGATACTGGGACTTCTAAAATGCAGCTCGGCCATGTTTACATTCCTGTAGGAGAATGCATGGCTGGAAGATTGAGGATCTCTTCTTCCCCAGCACAATCTTGAGGACCTTGGACTCTGTCAGGGAAACACTGCTCCCATTGTCAGCAAAGATGTGGGGAAGAAATTTGGCTCTTGAGAAGCATGATATATCGTGACTTCGGCTACTCCAGAGGCATCACACATGATGCAAAAAAAAAAAACAATAAATAATAAAGAGTAAGAACTTAGGTTCGTAGACTTTGTGCTCTATCAGAAGGGTTTTGTGTATGTTAAGCTTTAATTGTTTCTATCCATTTATTAATTTGAACCCTGTCATTAGGGGAAAGAAGGAACATTTTCTGATCTTCAGGTGAAAATTTCCTAGAAAAATGTATGAACTTTTTCCCCCCATTATTAAGGGGCTAAGGATACATCTCAGTGGTAGAGTACTTGCTTATCTGGATACATGAAGCCTGGGTTAAATACTCAGTACTGAAAGAAAAATAACTAATTAATTAAAAACTTCTTACTTCTAATTATAAAAACAGACATACCAGATTAAACTTAACGTAAATATCAGCTACAGGATCTTATTTTTCTTGCCATGCCTCCATGGCCAAAGCATTTGTTCATATCTTCCAGGTTTCCCTTGAACTTGGCAGAGCTATCCTTGCCAAAGGGCTGTGAGCAGACATGTATCATGTCAAGCCCAAAACAATTAGAAAGCAATGTGAAGCGTTTAGTTCCTGCCATGGTAACTGGGAAGCCTACTGTTTGGCACAGTGCAATTACAAAGTGTTGGAAGCTGGAGACTCTGAATCAAGCTTTGCAAGCAAGCAGCTGTGGAGATTGGCCAGATGTGCTCTGCACTTGACATAAACTGGAAACGTCATCCTGCGTCTGTCAAGCCACTGTCACTGAGTTGGTTTCCTACCATCGTATAGACTCACCTCCACTGATGAAACTGCTACCAGCTTCAGAATAAACCTAAGAGAACAGTTCTGGTGTAATTCAGTTATCTTCTTGTGTTAATATCTGTTCTATATAACAGCATGTTAGGTAGAAAACCAGTGCGTACTGTATACAATGGAAGTACTATGGTTAGACATAGACGGAGTAAGGAAATACAGCATTATCTTCCTAAATATTTTCAAACTGATTTGAAAATTGTTTTCCTTTAATCATTTTTATTGGAGATTAGACTCAGAGTCTTGTTCATGCTAGAAAAGTTCTCTACCACTGCGCCGCATCCACAGTCCTTTTTTTACTTTGTTAGAAGCAGTTTCAATAACTTTTCCAAGCAGGTTTTGAACTCTTAACCTTCCTGCCTTTGCCTATCAAGTGTATCTGGATTAAAGTCTTGCACTGCTATGCCAAGGGCCTTCATTCTACTTTGATAAGCACCTGACAGAGACCTGTTATGTACAAAGCATCTGCTAGATAGAAAGTTGAAGATGAATAAGACAAAACACAGGTCCTTGAATGCCTATCAAGACTGTGAAGACAGGCATACTCACAGGCAATTACAACCATGTGAATGGCTCAACAGAATGATATATGAACTGCAGGGAACACAGAGGGAACTCTCTCAGGTCAGGGCTCATGGGAAGCACCTTGGGGACATGTCACCTACAGAGAAAGAGTAAGGCTGAAGCCAGATCTTTGCATTATAGAGAGAAGGAGGGTTGGTTTTTAAATGTACATTTTGCTTTTACTCTAGAATTGTAAGTGTGTTGAGGGATTGGCTCTTGATGACAATGGACACAAAATACAGGCTTTGTGGGTCCCAGAATTTCAATTTGCTTTAGGTGAGAAAGGGCAGACTAAAACCTTGTCAACTCTTATTTCCATGTCCTGAATTTATAGTCCTTTCTGTATGTTATAAAACATGTCCAAGAATGTCAGTAGCAATTTTTGTTTATTTTTAAATTTTTTTTCAAACAATATATTCTGATCATATTCTTTCCTCTCCCCCAACACTTTTTAGATCCTCCCCACAACCCTACCTACCAAACTTCAGGTCTCCGTCATTTGCTCTCAGAAGAAGAAGAAGAAGAAGAAGAAGAAGAAGAAGAGGAAGAGGAAGAGGAAGAGGAAGAGGAAGAGGAAGAGGAAGAAGAAGAAGAAGAAGAAGAAGAAGAAGAAGAAGAAGAAGAAGAAGAAGAAGAAGAAGACATAAACAGAAAAACAACAGCACAAAAATGCCAAACCAATTTAAAAATAAGAGAAGGCTGCGTTGTGTTAGGGAACTACTCCTTGGTATGGGGCCTGCCCGAGAGTATAACTGATATGCCCAGTGATAGATACTCCATTCATGAAAATCGATTTTCACATAGGAGGTATCAGTTGTAAATAACTTCCCATTAAGGATAGGACTTTGTGTCCACTTCTCCTTCTTACTCCTGGGATTTTTGTCTAGTTTCAACCTGTGAAGGTCTGCATGTGCTGTCACAGTCTTTATGAGTTCATATGTGTATTAGTCTTGCATCTGGAGAACACAGTTTCATCATGGAAAGCAGTATGAAAATTGATCTGCCAAAAGATCCTGCTATAGCACTTTTGGGCATATATCAAAGCACTCTACATCTTACTACAGAGACACTCGATCATCCATGTTCATTGCTGCTCTACTCATAATAGCCAGAAACTGGGAGCAGAGTAGATGTCCATCAACCGATGAAGGCATAATGAAAATGTGGTACATTCACACAATAGAATAATGAAATTAACAAGTAAATGAATGGAGCTAACAACAGTCGACCTGAAGGAGGTGATCCAGACCTTAAAGGACAAATACTGTATGTTGTCTCATATATTTAAACTTTAAATATACGTATTTCAATATGAATAGTCATAAAGGTTATGTAGCTAGTAATGGACTGGGGTGGAGGGTCATCTAAAAAGGGAGAAAAATAATATATAAAGAGGCAAAGGGAGAATAGACTATGAGGATTAAATTGGCTTGGGGCATAGGAGGCAAAGTAAAGCAGGAAATTAAGGGAGGGATAAACAGACACTAAAAGCCCTTTGAAGAGTCATATGGAAATCTTTAGGAAGCATCTATACATTTGAAAGGAATTTAAGGGGAATGTCAATGCCATTAACATTTAAGAAATGTGGTCCAACAGTTTTGTATTCCGAGTAAGACTTTGTTCTTGAAGCCAGATGTTCCTAGCTCTGACACACTAGCTGAGAAAGTGTGGACAAGTTACTAAGCCCACTGTGCTTCTGTTTTCAGAGCAATGCAAAGGGAGCTCACTCAACAGGACCTCCCTCCAAATCTGCCAGCAAAATGCGATGAGCTAACATGCAGATGTGCAACCTGTCTGGAATGGTGAATGTTTGCAGAACCTTTAGGGGATTATAAGAAGTTAAAGACAGTGGTTACTTTGTAATATTAATAAACTGAGATGCAATAATTCCCTGGTAGCTTCAAGTAGAGAACTAAGAATGAAGTTGAGTAGTTACAGTATCATTAATGCCAATCCATTCACTGTGCTTCTTTCATTAAAAAAAAAAGTCCTTCTTTCCTGTTTAAAAATGCCTGTGATAAGGGCAGACATCAATAGTCTATAAAATTTGTGGCTCTAAGAGGTACTGTCTACTGCTGTATTGAAACACCACAATCAGAGCAAATTGGGAAGACAATAGCTTAATTATCTTATACTTCCACAGCACTGTTCATCATAGAAGGAAGTCAGGACAGGAAGTCAAACATGGCAGGAACCTGCAGCAGGAGCTGATGCAGAGGCCAAGGAAGACTGATGTCTGCTGGCTTACTCATCATTGCTAGCTCAGCCTACTTTCTTATAGAACACAGGACCATCAATCAGCTCAGGAGTGGTGCCACCCACAATGGGATGGGCCCTTCACCATCAATCACTAATTAAGAAAATGCCCTACAGGCTTGCCTGCAACCTGCTCTTCTAGCTTCTTAGCTAAGGTTCCCTTTTTTCAGATAACTTTAGCTTGCATCAATTTGGCATAAAACTATCCAACACAGGTACCTTTTCTGGAACACATTCTTTTTACCTTAATAGAAAAAACTAGATCTAAAACCCATGGTCAGGAAGTCAACTGGAGTTATCTACTAACTTTCATTTATTTAATTAATTTTAATAGTGTTATTTTAGAAGCAAATTTATTAGCTAAGTTCCAGAGATATTCACATTAGCCAGCTTTAAGAGTAGTAATGAAAGGGCTGAAGAGATGGCCCAGTGAAGTGCTTGCTGCAGAAGCGCAAAGATCTGAGTCCAGATCCCCCGCACACTTGCACAAAGCTGGCACAGTCATACACACTGTAATTTCAACACTGAGCGGGTGAAGACAAAAGGGTCCCTGAAACTAAGCTGAATTGGAAAGCTCCAGGTTCAGAGAGAAAACTTATTTGAAAAAATAGGGTGTAGAATAACTAAAGAAACAACCTAACACCTCCGGTTTTCACAAGCACACATGCGAGCCTAAACACACACGCCAACACACAAATGCTACTAGAAATTAGAACTCAAACTTCTCAATTCTTAGTTAACAACAACAAAAAAATTAGCCTAACTGAAGCTGATAAAGTTGAATGGTGGGCAAAGCGCTGGACCCACAAACATGAGAACTACAGTTCAGGTATCCAGAACCCATAAAATCCCAAGTGAGTGTGGTATCCTCCCTGTAATTAATACCTCAGAAGGTAGACACAGAGCAAACTTCCTAGCCATATTGGCAAGTTCTAAGTTTGACTGAGATTCTAAAAGACACTGCTTCAATGAAAAAAAAGATGAAAAAGCAATAGAGTCTGATTTTCCACATCAGTCTCACTCCTCAGTGTGCACATACACACATGGGCATATGCATCCTCACAAATTCAAATGTGCATGCAAACACACACACACACAAAAGGGAGGGAAACAAAGGTACATAAGTGATGGATAGATAGGTAGATAGATATGCAACATATCCTAAATGGATTTTATCTTTAACCATATGACAAATATTATTACAAAATGTAATACACTGAAAAACTGAAGGAGAAAATAGATTCGTTGAGTGACTATAATCCTGAAAATTAATATATCAGAACTTTAAGCATGATTTTAGCTCTGATTTGCTCTATGTTAACCTTCGAGTCATTTATTATTTTGCAATTTCTCATATTTTAAAAAACAGAAAACCAAAGCATTTTGTAAGGCTATTGATCCTATCTGCTTCTATTTGTAATTAAATTTATTTTCTAAAAACAAGATTTTCTCATTGTACATACCTATCCCAGTTCCTACTCCCTCCTCTCCTCCCATTGTCACCACATATCCCCCCAGACCCCCATCTACTCCTCAGAAAGGGTAAGCCTACCCAAGTAGTGTCAACAAAGTCTGACATATCACGTTGAGGTAGTACTGAGACCCTTCTAGGCTGAGCAAGGTATCGCTCAAAAAGAATGTGTTCCAAAATGCCAGTTCAAGCTCTAGAGATAAATCCTGGTCCCAGTGCCAGTGACTTCACTGCCCAAGCCTTGTAACTGTCACCCACATTCAGTGGGCCTAGTTTGTTCTTATGCAAGTTACCCTGCTACTAGTTCAGTCAGTGAGCTCTCCCTAGCTCAGGTCAGCTGTTTCTGTGGGTATCCCCATTACAGTCATGACCCCTTTGTTCATATTATCACTCCTCCCTCTCTTGAATTGGTCTCTGGAATATGTGCCCAGTGTTTACCTGTGGATCTCTGTGTTTGCTTCCATCAGTTGCTAAATGAAGATTCTGTGGTGACAATTAAGGTAGTCAGTCTGATTACAGGGAAAGACCAGTTCAGGCACCCTCTCCACTATTGCTTAGGGTCTTAATTGGGGTTCTGAGAATTTTCCTAGTGCCTGGTTTTTTGCTAGTCCCAGAATGGCTCCCTCAATGAAGATATCTGTTCTTTATTCTCCCTATCTGTCCCTCCCCAACTCAACCATGTCATTCTCTCGGGTTTTCCTCCCTGTTTTCTTTTCTCCTCATTCCCCTTTCCCCTCTTCCCAAGCTCCCGATTAACTCAGGAGATCTTATCTACTTCCCCATCACAGGGGAATCTATGCACATTTCTCTTAGGGTTCTCCTTATTACCTAACTTCTCTGAGGTCATTCATGTAATATCTACTTATGAGTGAGCACATACCATGTGCTGTGGAAACTCCTTCAGTCAATAGCCTTTCATACACCACCCACTTTGGGCGTGGTCTCATGTACCATAAATACAGATGGAAAAGTGTGCATGGGCCTCTTGGCTACTGGATTCAGTTCCAGTTCCCAGTGCACAATGAGAATGACAAATTACTACTCTTTCTGTGGGTTTATCCCCAGATAAATAAACCCTTCTTATACTCCATTCTGGGCTATTGTGGAATTCTTTTGTATGCCAACAACCGTGTATGTCTTTCTGGGTCTGGTTTACCTCATTCTGGATTTTTTTTTCAACTTCCATCTACTTGCAGGCAAATTTAAAGATATCATTGATTTTTTTACAGCTGAGTAGTAGTCCATTGTGTAAAATACCACATTTTCTTTATCCATTCTTCAGTTGAGGGGCATCTCAATTGTTTTCAGGTTCTGGCTATTACAAACATAGCTGATCAAATAGTATCCTTTGGGTATATGCCCCAGAGTGGTATTGCTGGATCTTAAGGTTGATTGATTCTCAGTTTTCTGAGAAACTGACATACTGATTTCCAAAGTGGCTGTACTAGTTTGTACTCCCGCCAGCAATGGAGGAGTGTTCCTGTTACTGTGCATCCTCTCAAGCATAAGCAATCATAAGTGGTTTTTTTTTTATTTTATTTTAGTCATTCCGACAAGTGTAAGATGGTATCTCAGAGTCATTTTGATTTGCATTTTCCTGATGGCTAAGGATGCTGAGCAATTCCTTAAGTGTCTTTGGTCATTTTCAATTAATTGTTCTGTTGAGAATTCTCTATTTAGATCTGTACCCAATTTGTGATTGGATTATTTGGTATTTTGATGTCTAGTTTCTTGAGTTATTTATATATTTTGGAGGTCAGTCCTCTGTCTAATGTGGGGTTAGTAAAGATCTTTTCCCATTTCTGTAGGTGGTTATTTTGTCTTATTGATTATGACCTTTGCCTTACAGAAGCTTCTCAGTTTCAGGAAGTTCCATTTATTAATTGCTGCTTTCAGTATCTGTGTCTCCTGTGCCCATGCGTTCAAGGCTACTTCCCACTTTCTCTTCAATGAAGTTCAGTGTGGCTGGATTTATGTTGAAGTTTTTGATCCATTTCAACTTGAGTTTACCTACCTGCTTCTTGAAAATGCAATAATTATCATAAATTTCTCTTGAATGTCAAAAACCGTATTCAAAAATAAAAGTATGATATAATGTTATATTTGTATTTCAATATCAAAGCCCGGTGCTGCTGTGATCAAAGGAAAGAATAAAACCACTTGAAATCAACAACTGATGAACTTTCCAAAATTCAGCTATATCTCGTTACACTAAATCTTTTAGCTACTACGGTATGCAACCATGAGAAAAAATTCCACTGTCTTTCAGAAAGGATGCTGACATTCCCTCAGTCTGCGTTATCTTACACACTTGGTTCCTAACATCATTCGAAGTATAATTGTGTGTGTGTGTGTGTGTGTGTGTGTGTGTGTGTGTATACACCTGTACAATTAATGTTCAAAGTAAGAAGGAAATTCACAGAATGTGAAAGCCATGCTTTTCATAGTAGTGGAATTCTAGTCCAATGGTCCTTTTCAAGACATTTTTTCAAACAGTTTTTGTTTCATTTAAGCAAAAATAAAAGTGTGGTAATAAAATAGTGGGTATATCAAAGAGCAATGAAAATATTGCATTTTAAAGTAGACTCCTTCACTTGAAGGTATGATCAAGCCAATTTGGGATATTTATTGCTATTCTACAGTAGAATCTAGAAGTCTTATACAGTGCTTTTGTGTATAAGAACCACACCACTTCTGAGAGGTTACAGAAATTTTATATTCTAGTATGTGAGCCAATAAAACAGCACCCAACTATTAGCTGAAAAACCATAAAGAAGTCAACACCACTAGTCGCAGCTGCCAGTTCTGTATTTTTCTCTGTAATTCACGTCAAATTCATCTCCTAAAAATAGAACCAATAATGAAATTAATTCACTGTTGCAAACATACTAGAATACAGTAGGGGAAAGCTGATGATAGAGCAAAGAACAATTTGAGATCCACATAAACATGCGTAAATTTGACAAGCAGCCACACCTCAACGTGGCTTCCCCAAATAATTCAAATCTATTAAAGCAAACAGAGTAGGAGGTAGAAGTTTGCACAAAGAGAGGCTGAACAGAAAGCTGTGCACCTTGTAAGAGTCAAGTCTTTAAAAATGCAAACACATGCAAATGAGTTTAAACTTTAATCTGCTGAATATTTCAAGACAGAGTTCAACAGAAAAAGGTATGTGTTTTAAGAAAAGATATTATGCCTTACAGTTAGAAATATGAATCAAAATGCTAATATTTAATCTGGAAGAAGTTAATGAAGCTAGGACAAAGAAAAGACAATGACAACGGGATTAAACAAAAGAATGCATTCAACTGTCAGGAGCCACCTTTGAGAAGATGAGAATGGGAAGGTAGATGGGAAATCTCTTAACATATGTATTTTGTTTTGGCTTATCACACTTCATGACTTACTACAGAGAAATGCCACTCAGAATAACTGCATGATAAGGAGAAGGAACACATCCTGAACATTTACTATGTGTCAAGCAGAGTTTTTGGAGCTAATACAACACTGAATAGAACAACTGTACCTTTGTTAGGTGAAAGGATAAACAAACTGCTTTACATCCAGACAATAGAATTATATTCAGGGGGGAGAAAAGGAAAAAGAAAGAAATGAACTGAGCTCTCAAGCCATTAAAAGATACAGAGAAACTTGAAATGCATGTGTGTGTAAGGGGAAAGGCTGCTGTGTGGGCTATAATCTATAAATTGAGACATTCCTTTCTAGGAGTAAAAGGAACCTTATGAGACTCAGAAGACACAGCTGACAAGACTCAGGAAGCTCCCAAAACCTACAAGATTCAAAAGACTTCTCTGGGGATTATATAAACAGTAACAACTGCGAGGGGAAAGAGACTCTTCCAACTACAGAGCCACTTCCAAGATGCTTCAGGTATATCTAGGGTTGAAGCTGTCCTGTGTGGGGGTAGGAGTCACAATGCTTCAGTGGACTTTTTAGTGATACAGCTGCCTTTGAGAAACCCATGTTCCTGTAAAACCAATGAATTCACTAGATTAATGAACTAGTTTTGAGTGCAATCATATGGCTGCTATGAGTGCCCTATGTGGGATGAGTAGATATTTCATATCTATATAGGGACCATCATATAACAGAGGTCAATATGAAAGGCTACAGCTTTAAATAAGCTACCTATACTTAATCCTATGAAAGAGAAACCTATGGGAACAGTAACAATGTAAGTGGTGAAAAGTATTTAAGAATCCTTTACACCTTTTGCTCAAATTTTGAACCTGTAGCTGTTCTAAGAAGCCAATCCTACTTAAAATATAATCACCACTTAAATGTATATATTAAAAATAATCAATACATGAAACACAGAAAATTTTAGATATTGGGATGAATATCCCATGATGCTACAATGCTGGATATATGCCATTATACAATAAAGGCATAGTTAGACAACACAAGGAATGAACCCTACAAACCGTGCACTCTGGGTGATTATGATGTGTGAGTTCATTCATTGTAACTAGCTTATTCTCATGTTAGGTGCCGATAGTCAGGGAGGCAGAGTAAGCAGAGAATAGTATCTGAGGAACTGTATGCTTTATGTTTAATTTTTTAAAAAAACATGACACTTCCATGAACAGGATTTTCATTGGGAGGAGAAGCGCTACACACATTCAAGGAGAATAAACTCATGTTTTAGGAGAAAAAGGCAAACTATACACAAAATCAAGTTACCTGATTGCCAGTGTTCTAATGGAAGATTAAAGAAGTGGTAACTATTGAGAAGTGATTAGCCTTGATTGCCAATAAAGTAATGATTATGCAAGTAAAAAAAATGTGTGTGTGCTAAAAATCCTAGCTTGACTCATACTCAGGATCAATCCTTTTAGGGGTTTGTTATAGTCTGTGACAAACAAAACTAATAATAATAATAATAACAAAATAATAAAAATAATAATAGATGTAGTGTATATGTCATTAAATAATGGTATAATATAAAATGGATATATGTATTGTTTACAGTACATGATAGATTTTAAACATGCCTATATTATTTGCATATATATATGCACATATTCTATGAAAGAAAAAGTAGGAAAAGAAGGAAATGACATGGAAAAGAGGGGCTGCTCTTTGAATGAGATGATCATGGATGGAAAGACTAATTCAGTAATATTTGAATAAAGAACTGAAGGAAGGGCAGGAGTAGTGTTAATATCTAGAAGACTGTATTCCAAAAAGGGATTGGTTATATGTGTGAAACCAATTGACTGTTTGTGCATTTTTGTTGAGGAAAAACCAATACAAGGCCTCTGGAGAAAGACTCTGCTTGATGTATTCAAGAAATGACCTGAAAGCTGATGTTGATAATATGCAGACCCAGAGAGTTCTGGTCACACAGATAGACAAAAGCAGACTGCTCTGGTAACGACAGAATTCGGCAGGGTTTGAGCTACAGTTCTGAATGAGATGAGAAAGCAGTCAACTGGCATGATCAAATTCCAGTTTTCACAGGCTTCTATTTTACTCTTTGGCTGCTATCTAGAAAAAAAGGCATCAGGAGAGGAAAAGATATAAAACCAGATAGAATCAGGAAGAATGAATTATGCAATATTGTATAGCAATTTCCAACAAACTGAAACATCCATTCCTGGAAAAAAAAAACTCATTAAGACAAAATGAACTTCTAAAGCATTGGTTCTCAATCTGTGGGTCACAACCCCTTTGAGTTGAATGATACTTCTACTGGGCTCTGCTAAGACCATCAGAGAACACAGATATTTATATAACAATCCATAACAGTAGCAAAATTACAGTTGTGAAGTAACAATAAAAATAATTTTGTTGTTGGAGGTCACCACATCATGAGGAACTGTAATAAAGAGTCATGGCATTAGGAAGGTTGAGAACCACTCTTCTAAAAAGAAACTAGTGAAGATTCAACAAGTAAACAACTCATAAGTCTTATGAAGTCCCTGAAATTTACCAGATGCACAAGGCCCATTCCTCCACAATGTTAAAGTCAGTAAGAACTGATGAGAAAAGACCCTGATATGTCAAGCTGCTAGGAAATTATGTAGAGGGCTCCAGAGCTCCAGCTTCATAAGTTCATCCATACTAGGGTAGGCTCTGGTGATGTAGCTACCTTTGAGCCATTCATGGACCTAGACGTAAACCCCTCACCCATATGTGATAGTATGAATGTAATTGGCTCTCATAAACTCATAAGTGATGACATTATTAGGAGAGTGGCTTTGATGAAGTAGGTATAGCCTTACTAGAGGAAGTGTGTCACTGTGGGGGGTGGGCTTTGAGGTCTCGTATGTGCTCAAGCACACCCAGTATCTCAGACCACTTCCTGTTACATACCGGTCAAGATGTAAGAACCCTCAGCTCCTTCTCCAGCACCTTGTCTGCCAGCATGCTGCCTTGCTTCCCATAGTGACAATAAAAGACTAAACATCTGAACTGTAAGCAAGCCACCCCAGTTAAATATTTTCCTTTATTAGAGTTGCTATAATCATGGTGTTTCATCATAGCAATAGAAATTCTAAGACACCATACTCCTATAAGAAAATTTTCAAAGCTTCCAATAGACTCAATAGTTCAATAAGTTTGCTTTTGGTAGAATATTTACTTTTGGTCTATCATTGGTTCTATATGTGGAATGAAATAGAAAATATTATACCTTTCTCAGGAATAGTATTACATAATAGGCAGGAAAATATGATAGTAGTTGAAACTAAGAGAAGAAATTCAATATTGCATATATTTTCAAAGTAGAGATAACAGAGTGTTCTGCCATCTTGGAGAGGAGATGCCAAAGAGAGATATCAGGACAATTCCAAATTTTTGGCTCAAGCACCTGGAAGTCTCAAGTAAGCATTCAGTGATCATGAAATGGATTTAGAAGAGCTTTGAGGGTATGAGGAAGATTACAAATTTGGTTTGGGACACGTTTATGATTTTGTCAGACATCCAGGTAAAGATTTCAAGGGGAGTCTTCAAAAAACAGATTCTGTATGCTGAGATTTACATCCAAGTTGAATGACTAAATTTGAAAAATCACCAGCAGCACAGAAAATAAATAAGGCTATAACAAGGTGAGCATATTTAAGTAGAGATAAAAAATAAGGTAAAACTCAGGCCTGGAGCACCCTAACTAATGGCAGATTAGAAAGACAGAGGAGAAACAATAAGAAATAGACAGAGATGTGAAGAGAGATTTTGAATAACTGAAGAAAGGATTGCAAGAAGGAATGATCAACTAAGGAGTGGAGGGAAAATGAATAACTAAGTTGGCATGATGGTACATCTCTATAACTCTAGGACTTGGCAGACTTAAATAGAAATATGGTGATTCAAGGCTAGCTTAGGCTGTTAACAAGATTCTGTCTCAAAAGAAAATTTAAAAATAAAGAATTAGAATTTCATGTTCATGTTAATAACAAGTAAGTCATTGGGAAGTATGGGAAGAGCCAGTGCAGTGAAAGATAACAGGGAGAAACCAAACCAAAATAGATGAAAAAGATAATCTTGGAGGAACCAGACATAAGTTCCAACTCTCTGACCTTTTCTCATTGTGGAAACAGGCTCACATTTTTAGGCCTCCACACCCAACTCTTCAGAAAATTGGTGATATGGAAGTGTATGCCTGTAAATGCCTGGAAGTTAGGAAGTTAGGAAGCCAGGGGATTCCAAGCCAGCCTTGGAAGTAGCAAGATATCCTGGACAAAACAAGATAAAAGCAGAACACAAGTGTGCAGAGCACTGGAAAGATGTCTTACTACTTATTACAAAGAGCACTTACTACCAAGTCAAAGGAGCCTACTTTGGTTCCTAGGGCTGTTGCTATATCAAACCAGTTCCAGGACATTTAGGACCAATTTATGGCCTATGTGGGCACCAGGCACTCAGACATATATGGCTTATGTGAGTGCGCGCACACACACACACACACACACACACACACACACACACACACACACATATAGTGTTATGATTTCAGCCACAAAAAAGTTGACACTTCCAGGTTCTAGGGCTATGCATGTGTGGACAAGCCCTCAGGCAAAAGCGCCTAATGGCTCCAGGAATGTTAAAGGACCCCATGTGACCCACATGTAGCGTGGCTGCATCATCTACATATGACGCAGCTGCTTGAGCCCTTGCACGCATGCATGAGCTCTGTCATCTGCATATGAAGTAACCATGCCATCCCCCTGTTCACATGTGCTAGGCAGCCCTTGAAGGCTGGAGGCACCATCTTCCTCTCTCTGTCTCTCTCTCTGTCTCTCTCTCTCTCTCTCTCTCTCTCTTTCTGAACACTGTTTTCCCCAGGCCTGCACGCACCCCCTCTAATAAACTGCTAAGAAGGTTTGTTGTGTGTTCTGTGTTTTCTTCTCACTCATACCAGGCAATTTCATTGGTGCTATGACTTAGATGGCTCCCCCACTCCAAGCCCCTCTCCCAGGGTCCAGATCCGGAACTGGGTATTTTTTTCACAACAACCCTGTGTTCCATCTGGCTGAGTGTGACCTCTACACACTCCACCGGCTTAAATTGGTGAGTTTCCCCCATTCTGGTCAGCTTAACCATTTCTCTGAACCTGAGGGATTGACCATTGATCTCCCAAGCAATCTTCTGGTATTCCTAGAAATGGGGAGAGGGGGTGGCAGCCCCCAACCACAGCCTTCAGAGTTACGGTTGAGCCCTTCTCTGGCATTCATCTCTGAATTGCTTCCCTTAGCTAAAATTGTGTTTGGACAACCTAGAGTCTGTCCTCCCATGACTTGGGGCCCAGGGGCCCTCAGATTTTTTTTCTCCTTTTTTTCTTCTCTTATCTTTTCTTTTGAACCACTCGTCAGTGGTCCCCGCCATGGCCTCTCTGGCTTCTTAGTCACCCCAACCAGAGCCAGTCAGGCTTTAACACCCTGCCTGTAGGTAGAGGACACTCTCCTACAAGCCCTGCTTTGTTCACCGCTGTCATCCCCAGCCTATAGAGGGGAGACATCCCTCTATAAGCCTTGTGATATTGCCATTTTTGTGGGTTTTCACAGTTTCAGCTATAGGTAGCGCCATCCAAGACCATCAATCTAGCCTCCCCCCGGGATGCTTTTCAGAGGCCCTAAAACTCCAGGCCTTAATGCCCTACTTACAGATTCCCACACTTGTGCATCTTTGTTCAAAAAAAAAAAAATATGGCCTCATTATAATTGAGATAACAATTTAAAGTGGCCACCTAACAGCACCTTTGATCCTGATATTCTCTGGGGGCTTTCTAACTGCTGTCAGCACACAGGCAGATGAAAGGAGTTTCCTTATATCTAAGTCTTTTACTATCTAAACTCTAAGTCCCAGTTTTATAATCTCACCTGTCATGATATCTATATGATCCTATCTAATAATCTACTTCCTGAGGAGCACCGATGAGTTTGGGAGCAGGCCAGAATACATGCAGATGATGTTCACCAAACACATGCAACACACCCCTCTGGGGGCAGAGGCAGTCCCCAAGCAGGAACTACTCTGGGATTATAACACCCCAGGTGGCATTTTAGCTAGGGACAGGTTTTTGGCTTGCCTTCTGGTAGGTCTCCATAAGGCTGCCCTCAAGCCCGTAAACTATAATAAACTCTCAGAGGTCTTTCAAGATACAAAAGAAAATCCTTCTACATTTTTGGAATGCCTCATTAAAGCCCTGTTGCAATATACTTAGATCCAGAAACCATGGAAGGCAGACAATTACTCATGACTCATTTTTTTTTCTCAGTGTTACCCTAACATTAAGGCTAAACTTAGATATTTGGAGAAAGGCCCCTTGACCCCACAGACAGAAATCTTAGAGTTGGCTTTTAAGGTGTACCATGCAAGGAATAACAAAGCCTGCGATTATCACTGTCACTTGCTAGCCATGGCCCTCCGACCAGTCGAGGTGACAGACCACCCAATGCATGCCCTCTGTGATGCTCCCTTGTCCCCCAGGGCTCGAGAACCACCAGGCCCTTGTTTCAAATGTGGTAGAGCTGTCACTGGACCCGAGCATGCCCTAATCCTCATCTTGGTCCCACAAGACCTTGTTCAAGATGCCATAGGGAAGGACATTGGGCAGTCGATTTTCCTCATGCACATAGTAGCATGGAGACAACAAACCCAGAAAATTCCCAAGTTGACCTCCTAGGTCTGACCATAGACAAGTGAGGTTGCCAGGGCTCCTTTGACCCGACCACAACCATCTTCTGTAACAGGGAGCCACGGGCAAACATCACGGTATCAGGATGTCCCACCTCCTCTCTCTTGGAAACCAGAGCCACATACTTGGTACTGAGGGAATTCTGGGGGCCTACCTCTCCTTAGAGTTTCCCTATTGTCAGGGTATTTTAGCTAGGGACAGGTTTTTAACTTGCCTTCTTGCCTTTTGACAGCCTTATCTACCTCAGCAGACGCCACCAATTAACTGTGTTTTTAGGGGTATTTATCTCACTCATTCATGCCGACCTACCCAGTACCTCTTATGGGAAGAAATTTTTAGCAAAAGTAGGTGCTTCCATTTTGTTTGCTCCTTCCATTCACCTTCTCTCAGACTCACCAACAGCTCCCCTCCTCCTCCTTCTAGCCTCCCAGTCTTCTAATGAGTCTTTTCCTCTACTAGCCTCTCAAGTAATCCCCCAAGTCTGGGATACCCAAAACCCCTCTGTTGCTAAACAACGTTCCCCCATCATTATCCTATTACAAGATACTCCTAAGTACATTACCCAAGCTCAGTACCCAGTCTCTTTCCAGAGCCTTAGGGGACTTAAGCCTATTATCTCTGACCTTTTAAGAAAAAAGCTACATTGCCCCTACCTCTTCTCCCTTTAACACCCCTATACTTGCTTTTAAAAAACCTAACGGAACCTATTGCCTGGTTCAAGCCCTCTGGCTCCTTAACTCCACAGTGGTCCCTCATCATCCTGTAATACCTAATCCTTACACTTCTTTCCATTGTCCCCCCAGGAACCTCCCACTTCTCAATTCTAGATCTCAAGGATGCTTTTTTCTCTATTCCTCTCAGCTCGCAATCTCAAAATATCTTTGCTTCCACTGAGCTGACCAAGAAGCTAGAACAGCAGCATTCCAGAGCACAAACCTATCTCAATCACTTCAGGGGGTTCACAGAGTACAGCCCACATTCTCGCAGACACCCCCTGAACCCAGCAAATTCTGTCCTATCTGCATCAATTCTTTCATCCTAATAGCAAAGCTCTGTTTCATTTTGTCAAGGCTCACCTCCAACCTACCCCTGAGGACTTAGAGTTCTTAAAAGCTATCAATCAATGCCTCTTGTAAAATCTGTCAAAAATCAGATCCCAAGACCAAATATTGTAGCTTCCCTTTTCCCACCCACCAGGTCAGGAGCTCCCTTCCAGGAACTAACTGGCAGCTTAATTTTATTCATATGCCCACAGTCAAACAAGTCAAATATCTTCTAGTTTTGGTGGATACCATGTCTTGGTGGACTGAAGCATTTCCCACCACTAACATGAGGGCCCAGACTGTTTCCAATATTCTTCTCCGAGAAATTATCCCCACGGTTTGGAATCCCACCCTCTCTTTAGTCAGATAATGGCCCAGAGTTTACCTCCCAGATCTCTCAAACTTTATATAAGGCTCTTAACATTTCCTGGCATTTTCATATCTCATACCATCCTCAGTCTTCAAGGAGGGTAGAATGAACTAATCACTCCTTAAAGATGTTCTTGTTAAGATGTCATAGGAGCTTCACCTTGACTGGGTAAAACTTTTGCCTCTGGCCCGTCTTAGGCTTAGGGCTCTCCCCAAAAGCCCCGTTTTCATCTCTCCCTTTCAACTCATATATGGGCATCCTGTTTTAACACCCAGCTTCTCACCCAAAACCTCTCCCTTTCCTGATCACCTTCTTACTCCGCTTTTATCCCATCTTCGCTCTCTATTATGGGATTTTGCCAACTACTCATTACCTCAACCATGTGCGAATTCATGCCCACCGCCAATTAAAATAGTAAATCAGCTACTATTCTCTCCCCAGATCAACAGCCCTCACTCCTTTCCCCTAAATGGCAGGGCTGCTTTCAAGTAATTCTTGTAACTCCCAATGCTGCCAAGCTTGAGGGACTCTATCATTGGATCCACCTGTGTTACCTTAAACCTTTTACTCTTGCAGCTCAAGATACTCCCTCATATACAGTAACTCAAACAGGGCCCTGTTCCCTTAAGTTCCAGAGGACACCAAGATCAGTCATTTTTTTTCTCCAGTTCCAGAAAAATGAACATTTCATCAATGTACTCGACCCTCCTGTGCCAAAAACTCCACATGCTTTCCCTCTTCCTCTTCCTCCTATCTGCTTTACCAGCTTCTCTGTATCTCCAATGTCATACATAAATTTCCAGTTAACCACTCAGCTGTTATTACAGGGACCATCATTAAACATAGAGCCAGAGGTACAAGGATTGCCAAAAGCCCAGGTGGTACGAAACAATAATGAATTTGAGGACATTCACAGCCCCACACTCCAAAAACTCACAAAACAGACTTTAACCTAACAGGCTTATCACTGACTGCAGCAGTGTCTCCTGGATGCTAAGGTAATATCATGATGCTAAAGAGAACAAATGCCTTAAGATTTGCTTCAGGCAAAACATTGAGGGGTCTAATAATTCCCCTTTCTAATAATTCCTCCTTCTTTTCCTCCCTCCTATCCACTGTCTTCTATTTCAACACTATACCATTGCAATCATAATCTTTTAATATGTCTAAAATTTTTCTTTTCAAACATTTTTTTCATAAGCTCCAGGAAGTCAATTGGACCTATCTAAACAGACCAGACTTGTCCAGAATAAGTATCATTTAATTCTTCCCTTATCATTCCTGGTCTTGGGAACCCCTGGGAAATTCCATCCTCCATTCCCACAAGATCCCCCCCACCCCCAGTCTATCTACCATCTTGGGACTCTCCTCCCTTAATCACCAGGATCTAAAATTTTTTACAGACATAATTTTATGCCTTTCCAGCATTTTGTGAGGTCCAAGCTGCCAGCCAGCCAGTTCCACAGAGCCTGAAAAAAACACAAAAGTAATCAGCCACACCAGGGTGTGGTCAGACATCTCAACTCTCCAATACCCACAAAACCAGCAGAAAGCAGTCTCAAGAGACTTGACGATGCCCACAAAATCAGCAGGAAGCAGTCACGAGAGACCTTATGATGCCCCATTCCTACCCATTAAAAATTCCAAACTCCCCCAAATTTTTGCCTCATTCCCACCCATTAAAGACCCCAAACTCCCAAATTTTTATAATGAACAAAAGTGTGGAATGTAATGATTCAGCCACACAACATGGCTGATGCTCCCGGGTTCCAGGGCCATGCATGTGCGGACAAGCCCTCAGGCAAAAGTGCCTAACAGCCCCAGAAATCTTAAAGGACCCAGTATCACCCATGTGCAGTGTGGTTGCATCATCTACGTATGATGCAGCTGTGTGAGCCCTTGCACGCATGCATGAGCTCTGTCATCTGCTTATGAAGTAACCCCACCATTCCCCTGTGCACATACGCTAGGCAGCCCTTAAAAGCTGGAGGCACCATCTTCAGCTCTCTCTCTCTCTCTCTCTCTCTCTCTCTCTCTCTCTCTCTCTCTCTGTCTGTCTTTCACTCTCTATTTCTCTCTGTACACTGATTTCCTCAGGCTTGTATACATCCCCTCTAATAAAATCATAAGTGGGTTTGTTGCATGTACCATGTTTCCTTCTCACTCGTGCCAGGTGATTTTATATGTCTGTAAAATTATTATTTCCACAAATGTCTCTACCAAGATTCAATTTGAAACTGACTTGAATGCCTCCTCCTAGAGAAGTAGCTCTCATAGCATCTTAAGATGCTATGCAAGCTACCCAGGAAGAATAGCAATTAAAAACTGTAATCAACTGTACAAACAATGACCAGCATCACAAGATTGGGGACAAAAGAGGTTTTTGTATCTCAAAGGTAACCAACAACCACCCAATGAACGATAGGCCTGGAATTGTGTTGTACTATAAACCTTGTCAACTACTTGTGACACTAGTGGAAAACCTACTACTGCTGCCCTCCTAAGCCAGTAGAATTTACATCACTCTAAATGCATACCCAGATGTCCACAAAGAATTTTCCCCTCCCTGTTCCCATTAAAGCAGCTTTTCTATAAAGCAGATGCAGGCTACTACAATCATCCATAACTGATGAAAATGCAAGAATAGCTGACTATGGTGTGCCTATCTCCAGCTGATACACATCTATAGCACAACCCTTACACCGGGGCCTCATAAAACATTTCAAGATTATAAGAGTGAGAGGACCCGGATGCCTGATGTACAGTAATGTCTTCAGTATATAACAGATCTGCACGCTGAAATCTTAACAGTTATTGCCGATGTAAGACCTGCACAATGTGAATGCCAGAAATATGAATGGGAAACTTACAAGACCCCACCAGTAGATGAAGAGCTGATAGAAAGCAATAGCAGCTAAGAGAAGAACAATTAGTCTTCTCCAGGCATGGACCCACTGATAGATTATCCATCCACTCTGGTGGTTATCAGTAAACACATATACAGATAAGCAACACTAAATCGACTCAGCAGGTTGTATTTATATGAAGATACATCTCTCTCTGTGTGTGTGTGTGTGTGTGTGTGTGTGTGTGTGTGTGTGTGTGTAACAGAAATGAAGATGATGTCATGAAGATGAGAGGAGTTTGTCGGGGGAAGTGAAAGGTGTTGGGGGAGATAGAAGTACATATGTTTGAGTACTCAAAAATATTTTTAAAAATTTCCCATGAAAATAATAAAAATTAAATGTCTCCACAAAAAAAGAAAAAGAATGATAATTCTTGAGGAGTTCTACTATAATTGGAAACACATATGTATGACTTATGTAGTTTAAAAGTGATATGGGACTAAAAGTGTATATTTAATCCTAAGAAAATTATACTTTGTTCACATAGTGGGATTGATATAATAAAAAATGGAGTCTACCTCCACATAGAGACATTATATGTCTCCTCCCCTAGAAATTAACCTAGATGGGCAAGATAGATCTGGCTAAGGAATCATCCCTCAATGTTGGGAGAAGCTACTTGTTGGTTCCTGACTGCTCAGTCCCAAAATAATCACACAGAAACTGTATTAATTAAATCACTGCTTGTCCCATTAGCTCTAGCTTCTTATTGGCTAACTTTTATATATGAATTTAACCAATCTCTATTAATCTGTGTATTGCCATGTGGCAGTGACTTGCCAGGTAAAGTTCTGTCAGCCTCCAGTGGGGCTACATGACTTCTCTATTTGCTCTGCCTCCTCTCCCAGGATTCAGCTTAGTTTTCCCCACCTAGCTCTGTTTCCCTATAGCTCTGCTATAAGCCCAAAGAAGTTCCTTTATTTATCATGGTACAGCATACAAAGGGAAATCCCACATCACATCCCCTTTTCTGTTTAAATAAAAAGGAAGGTTTTAACTTTAACATAGTAAAATTACATATAACAAAACAGGGAACACCCCATGAAGCTCTTTTTCCTTCCCAGAATTCTCACCCCTAACTCAATCCTTATAAAATATTGTGGAGTTTAACTGGGTTGTCTAACCCTTCTGAGTCCTCAAAATAGTGTTACCTTTCTTTTCCTTCTTTTCTATGTTTTTCTTTCAGATGCTGGCCATAGCTGAAGTATGCTTTTAAACTCCCTGGTACTTTGGGTGTTCATACACCTCTGAAGCTCTCCCTCCCCATGTGACTGTCTTCCACATGTCATTAACATCCATGTCAGCTTACCTCAAATAGCATGGGTTGGGTTTGTGTTTGTTTGTTTGACTGGTTGGTTGATTGATTGGTTTGTTTCATGTGAGCTTTCTTTCTTCCTTTCTTTCTTCCTTTCTTCCTTCCTTTCTCCTCCTTTGGATAGCTGTGAGATTTACAGCTTACTTGCTCCAAGGTTTTTCTTTCTCTAATAAATTACCCTTGAGATTACATTTTTTTCTGGTCTTAAAATTTTTAAATTTTACTAATTAGACTAATAACTCCAAAAGAAAACCTCCATTTCTTCAACAACATATAGTGGTTCTACTGGAATTCCCCAAGAATTCTGACTGCATTTCTTTTCTACTTTTCAATTACTTTAGTCTACAAAGAAAATGAATCTTCCTACACCCCTGAATGGCATCAGGATGATTGGAAGATAATTTCTGTTACAAGAGAGAAATGAAACAATTGTAATAACAATAACAATGCCTTTAAATAAGACTATAGTTTTAGACTCAGTCAGTGAAGAAGAGACCTGATGACTACTATGAAAATACAGAGTTTATTGCAGATATTAGAACTTGTCTGGGAAATGCTACAGAAGTGAAGGTCTTTAAAACGATTTTATATGGCCATAATAGAAATAAGAGTTGCCACCAGCTTGCCTAGCAGATCTAAGTGGATAATTTTCAGCTTGCAGGAAAATTCAGGAAGCTAAGAATTTCTAGTCAGCACATTTGGACCATAATGAGGCAGTCATGGCAAAATTTAAATGGTGTTGTTGCTCTTGTGTAATTACCACCTATGTAGGCTCACAGTCAAATACCCTGCACCCTGCTGTAGACCTGGATCCACCATTGGACAGCATGACCAACAGATTGTAAGGTGTTGGGCCAAAATTATCTCTGGGCCTGTACCTCATGGCCTATAGAACACAGAAAAGCCTGGTTTGAGTTTGAGTTAGGATAAGACAGAAAAAACTAGGCAAACACCCCTCCAGCCAGGGGAAGGGTTTGGCTGCCTCTCATTGGCTGGAGGTACCCTCACATCACAGGATGTCGCTTACCCTTTATAAGCAGACACTCCCAGTAATAAACTGAGTTCCTGCTTTGCCTCGACTCCCTATCGCATCTGATTGTCTGCATCGTGGGCCTGCAGAATGGGCATCCTGCCTCATGGGGCTGTAGAATGGGCAGATAGGGCATTCAGCTTTCCCTGGAAAATAAGGGGGCTCAAGGAATCCTAACAATAAGACAAGCTAGACATAGAGTGGTATAAGTGTGATTTGCCAGATACCCTGAACATTACAGCCTTCTGGAAGGAGGGTGGCCACTGAGGCAGTCCACCACCTAAATTTTGTACAAGCTCATCCTTCTGTTGCTTATCATAAGTTACTAACTATACAAGGAGTTACAGAAAATGTAGTTCCTAGTTGACACTAACACAAATCAAAACTTCTTTCTTTTCCATTTAACATTCACAGGTATCTTTTAACCAATCTTAACTTTCAAGCAAAGATATTTGTAAAATGATGCCTCTAGCTATTTTAATGAAATAATCACACAAACAGAAACTGTTTGCTGTCTCCCAAAAACACATAGACACTTAACCCATCTTTGGTGATGCTTTTTCCTCCTGCACTCAGTCATTCTGATTTTGTTATCTTATGACCAACAATAATGAGATAGAAAACTAACAATCGTTCATCTTATATTACTAAAATAATAGAAGGAAAGCAAAATTTAAAAATTAGGTGGTGCACACAGAAATATACATTACTACTAATTCTACAACTCATCCACAGTCAAGTTATGTAAAACATCTTTCTTCTACTCCCTATTTTACACCTGCACACCTTCTGCTAATCATTGTTCTTTGCCTATGAAGGGACACAAATCTTCCTTCCTGGCAGTCATAATGGGTGATTTTCTATTTCTTTTTTCACAAAACATGTAAGTAATAATGCCCCAGAGGTGATCTCAGCAGTTCTCAGGCTCAATTGCGTAAATTTTAATTTTGTGATAGGATTACTCACTCCAGAAAAGTAACCACTTATTTTTTACATGCAGGTTCACTGGTATGAGAAACACTAAGTTGCCAAGTGACTGGCAATAAATAAATTCTAAGTTCAATGAGAGAAAATATATAATACACACATCTTCAAAGCAAAGCAAATTCCATCCTAGAAGACACTGTTCCTGCCCCCAAACATATTGCTTCCCAGATGGTGTTTTAGTTGAGTCTAAAAAGGCCATTTCTTCCATTTGAGCATACCACCTACTGTAAGGTTAGGAACATGGTAACAAGATGATGACCATGAGCCCATTTTTTGTAAAACTAATTACCCTGACAAAAATTAATGCTATGTGTAAACCATGACAGTAAAATTAAAATACTGTAAATATAAAAATAAAAATAAAAAAGAATTCTAGAAATCTATGGGTGGTAAGTTCTCAAAAGAAATGTAAGACAAACTCACATGCAAAGTATCTAATCCAGTAAAAATAAAGATACTTTTTCAAAGATAAAGTATCTAATACAGTAAAAATAAAGATATTTTTCAAAGATAGAGGTGGATATAGCATCATCAACCAAGTGATTATCGGGTTTCCCTGGAAGCAGTGATGCCTCAAGAGCTCAGGGACATCCTCTTCTATTGGAATATTTGGTACTCAGCAGTGACTATCAGGAAATCAACTTGGTGTGCATAAGCAAATGTGACTGAGTCAATGCATAACTTTGAACCTTGTTGGTCCCTCCATAAACACTTCTTTTAATGAAAATGGCAAGAGTATCTGGAAATAATGACTGACTAAAATCTACAAAATGACCTATTTCATTCATCTAATCATGGAAATCTATACAGAGGGTGTTCTTGGTGAACTATATGGAGCACACTTCTTTTGAGATTCTGTACTCTTTCACCGAGATCTCTCCATACGAATCTATCCACGTACCTCTTCCAAGATATCAATTACCAACTTTCTAATCATGCTCCTCCCAAACTCCTGTCTACCAAGTAGAACTGTTATCTGTTTACAATTAATTATTATAGATGCATCTATTTCAGACTACATTTCCTTACAAAAAACTGTAAAAAACATAAAAATAGCATAAAAGTTATAACCCTATAGGAACTGTTCTTCACCATCATTTGTCATTATTAGATTAGGGTTCTAGTGCTATCTGATTAGTTTCAGATTATACAATTATATTGTTTAGAGACATCTGTAAAAATTTCTTAACTTTTCCCTACCCTATTCATAGAATAATGGAAGAAATTTCCATGAGACTGTAAGTACAGAGTAGGAAGAAGATGCTATAACAAGAGTGTTGACCACAGGCATCTGAAACCCTTCCCCATGCATCTCATTTGAGACTTCAAGGTATCCTCAAGCCTGATTTCAGATACATCACCTACACTTGATATCAGAATACTTCTAAACATATCCAATCTTTTCACTAAGAGAACAAAAAGATCATGATAGTAATCTTGGTGATCCATAATCTAGTATAGAGTTCAATAACAGTCACAAATTGTTTCTTAAAAGGATACTAGTCATCTTCAAAAAGTAGCATCTCTTATTTCAAATTTTTAAATATCAACGATACTATTCACCCCTAGTACCCCCATAGAGATCACTGTAACATCAACCATCAACCATTGAATTTGTTAAGTTATACAGTTTAGTGTGGATCCACCACTGTCTACTGAGTGTCTTTTGTTCTGAGATGCTCCAGAACTAATAGATTTTCAAATGAATTGAATGATAAGCCTGGGTATCATGTCAAAAGGAATGACTTACTTTTAAAATTCAATATCACTATTATTGTCATTGGTGTGCTCACAATTCATCCTTAGTTTGTAAAGAATACAGTATAACACTAGGAATTTTATTTAAATAATTATTACACAGTAGAAGGCCTCTCCATTTTGGAGCAAAGGTCTTCCCAACCTTCTGTCTTGAGCATGTTTTACAAAGTTGCTACACTAGTCAAATTAGTATAATATCATTAATTAGTGGAGCAGCATGGAATCAAGAAGTAATCAAGGCCCCCGTGGACAAGATTATAACAGAGAATTGGAGAGGAATTTTAACTCTGAGAAAGACACTGAAGAACTGGTCTAAGTTTTCTAATTGAAAGCAAACTTCCTCTGATGATGTTTATTAACAGGGATAGAGGAAAACCCTTCACATCAATCACTGTGTCCTTTGAGATTTAACTTCGGAAAAAGAGCCAGTGGGAGATACAAATTAAGAAACCGGCTTACAGAATTATAGGACCTGCTAGGGAAGTGGGAAATTCATGAGGTAGGTTGTAGGGAAGGGAAGGCTTACATGGCCTTCCATCTGTGCATGCTGTCTGCAGAAAGAATCTCTTCTTTGCCTAAATATGACTCCAGCAACTATAAATTCCCAATGAAGAAATAGTCATTAGACAGGCTTGGGCCACTTTGAGATGGACTCAAGATAAAATTCGGTTACTTGTCTCTTTAACCCTGAGATAGTTTAAGTCATCAACAATTAGTGTCTATTCAGGGCCAAAAGAGTTAACTAGCTTGATACCTTTCCTTCCCCCATTGTAGTCACCCATGTAAGTAACTAAGGAAAGAAGAGAGGCTTGAGGTATCATTTGTGACTGGGTAGATTTCCTCTTCTTCAGAGGAATCCAGCCTCCCTTCTACTTACGAGGCTCTCTTTCTATGAAATGGTTCCATCTGGGAAGTTGTTTCAGCTTCAGACAGGAAGTCAAACTGCAGGAGGAGGAGCAATCTTCTCATTTCTGACTTCCCTTTAAGTTCCACCACCTCTCAGGATTACCTCACTGTTGACCGGGTTTCCAACACAAACTCTTGGAGGGCGAACTCAAAACTGTACCAGGCTACAATTCTCTTCCCTAGTAACAACAACAACAACAACAACAACAAAAACTATTGCTGAAAGCTCCAGGGTCTCTTCCTTCATTCACATTAGGTAGAATTTCAGTAGACTGCCCATTCATTTCAATTCTAAGACACCAAGGTCAAATAGCCAACATCAAAAATATCAGCTCATTAACTTATTTGGATCACTATTTTGTCACTACAGTTTATAATAATCACCAGGGCCACTTTATCTTATCTACCCAAATGACCAGTGGCTCTGCCCATTATCCTTATTAAATTCCCATTATCTCCTTTGAGTTCTGATCAGGGTCCCTGAATTTCCTATTACTTCCCACTGAATTCAGACAGTTTATTTCTACTTCAGTGCTTCCGCTCTCTTCTCTGACCTACAGAGACAATCTACCACAGAGCTTTTCAGAGGTATTGTTAGGTCCTCGCTAACATATTTTCTGTGCCCCAGTGTCCTCGTCAGTTTTGGCTAATTTTTAAAAAAATACCTAGTCTATGGTAAATTTTTATATTTATTATTTTGTGTGTGTGTGTGTGTGTGCATGTGTGTACGTGTGCATGCATGCACACGCCATGCCTCAAAACAAGCATGGGAGTCAGAGGACAACTTGTAGGAATATGCACTCCTCTTCTACTTTGTGAGTTCCAGAGACACACAGAGGCTTCAAATGTATTCCTGCATGTCATAATAGAAACCAGTCTTTTGTACATGTGTACTTTTCCACATATTATTCTATGTTCATACATTTACTTAGCTGTGAGGATGCCTACTCATCTTTAGTGCCTTAAGTAACACATGTCACTTCTATTATGTCTTAGCAGGATTTTCAAATGAAGAACAATTGCTACCTCCTATAGCATTTTCCATTGAAGTGATGTCATTCATGTATTGATTTGCAGTGCTGTACCAGAATACCTGGAATTGGAGATTTACAAATAGTGAGGTTTCTTTTTTCAGAGTATGGAAACTGGAGAGTTGAAAATGTAGGAACCTGTGGATCCAGCACAAGACAAGGATCCTCTTTCTAGTCTGCAGACAGCTATTTTCTCAGTAAACTTCAGCCGTTTATCCTACCACTTCTAAGGCTTGGGGGAAATCACAGAAGTGTAGAAAGAATTATAAGAACTGAAAGTTAAAAAAAAAAAAAAACGGCTGCAAAATGCTCTCTTCTGGGCTTGGCACAGCCTTGCAATCATGAACTCACAGCAGCTAAAGTTCTGTGGATTAGCCCCGACCAAAGCTGAGCCTGTTAACAGCCAATTGTGGGACATTACCTCTTAATGCTGAACTACTGGTTCCTAACAGAAGCTAAGAGAAGTACAGTGGGTCCACTAATGGATCAATGATGGATATTTCTAAACTTGCAGTCAGAAATGCATATGGCCCTGCTTAAAATCAGAAGGTCACAAAAGAAAACAGAAAGACATTGCTGTAAGAGATTTGTAGGGAAGAGGAAGAAATGAGAGAGAGAAGGCTAAGGGAGGGTTAAGGGGTGATAGTGAGCAAAGACACTATATGCATTCATGAAAATGTCAAAGTACAAAATTCACTAGGGAAAAAAGTGCTAAGAACGTATCATATTTATAAAAAAACATGCTAAGAACTTATCATCTTTATATAAAAAAACCAGACATACAATACATAACCCACATACAGTAAATAAGAAGCATCAAATTTCAAAGAAAGGGTGTAATAACAAAAAAGAGAGCTAACCTCCCTCAGGGGGTGTTAAAGAAAAGGTAGATAAGAAACACTGCCCTACGCTGACATTGTATCCATACACAAGAAAGTTTGGTTCTTCTTATTGTTTCTTGTATTTGTCCACTCTCTATTCTCTTTTCTTCCACTAAACCATGCACCTTACTAATCAAACTGAGGTCTCATTTGCAGCCTGGCCTGAAACATGGTAGGTGCGTAACTACCTTTGGCGTGAAGTAATGAACAAGTCATAGGAATGATGGTTTCCAAACCCAGGATAAGAGTTCATCTGTCTGGGAAGACAGTTCCTGTCCCACACTTATTTCCAATTTAGCGAGTCAGAATTTCTGGGCCTAGAAGTGTCACCTTCTCATTTGTCAGCCCCAGACCCTTCTTCCACCCAGAAAGCTTTGAGAGAGATGCAGCTGAGGAGACAGAGGGCTCATGAAACCCCCATTCCTGAGTAAATGATGTTTAGGGGAAGTTCCCAGGAAAAGCAGATGGATTGACTGCTCTCTTCTGTAACCCTTACAGGGTTTAATTTGGGTCCTTTTAGAATATGACCACTTAAAAACATAGTTCTTCAAGTCATCACTGAACTGCAAAAGCCACAACCAGAATTACTTTCCAGGTGAGAAATGGCTGAAGTCCAAAGACTACACCCTCACAGAGAGAATGTGTCCATGCGCAAGAGAGAAATGGGACGGAATGGGGGGGAAGCAGAAACATTCTTATCAAATTGGGTTTTCTATATCCCAAAGGCACTGTTATTTTTGACAGGGTTCAATACAAAATACTTCCACAAATGAAAACGTCTGATTTCTAGCACTGCCTCTGCCCACAGTCTGTGGTAGGGAAACATCAAAAAGCCACTGGATGCTCATTAAAGGCTGCCCTTGAAAATAAGGTACCGCTCTCCACCAGCCCACAGTAAATAGAAAGAGCGAGCAAAGTCTTCAAGGGCTTTAGAACCAAACAGTTATCCAGCCAGCCGCTCCTGGCTGCCAACAGCAACCGTCTCTCCAAAGGGAATGTGCACTTGGCCTCAAATAAAGAGAGTCTGTGTACCTGATGCAGCAGACGATATTACAGCACAAATCAGCTCCGGTGGAGGCGGCTTTTCTTTCTCAGGGAAGCTGGATTGGGGATTCATAGGTGGAAAGCAATTAACCTTTGAATATAAACATGGAGAGCCGAGCTAGAAATTACCTAAGGAAAAGCTGATTTCGTTGTCGTGTCAAATGAGACACACCACTGAATGATCACCAGCATCTCTGTGTAGGGAAGAGGAACGATCCCTCGGGACATGCCAGGAATCATTGCAGGTCTATGCACTCCTCGGAGCAGCTCAGCCTCCGTGCCTGCAACCTGTGTTCCACAGCAGCTTGAGACATACAGGCCACCCCCGCAGGTGAAGCAGGACTCGGATGAGGAGAGATCCTTAGGTCTTAAGCAGGTCTGTAAATATGATTAGATTCTCCAAGAAGCACAGAGCCTCTGGGTTGGAAAACCAGGTTGCAATTTCAAAGAAAGTACTTAAATAAGATGTGGCTAGCAAAATATTCACTCCTTTCCTCAGTCAGACTATCTATCCAAGATTAGATCTGGGTTCAGAATATAATTACCAGGGGAATAAAAAATATGCTGGCTCTTGGTCTCTGGAAGCTTACAGTCTAGTGGATTGCAGGTGTATATAAGAATCAAACTTACAATCAATATCCTTTTGAATCAAAGAGGGAAGAGTAAAGAAAAGAAGATGCGAAAATTAAGAATGGGACCTTTGTTACTTTCAACAAGATTGCGTTCTGTACTTTCCTTCGAAGCTATTCCAACCTGAATTTGAAATTCTGCAGACATTTGAAATGTCTGCACACGTGGGGCAAAGAGTACTTGATCTCATGGTCTGCATTCCTTTGAGAAGGGATCTAGAAGGAGGTTGTTCTCCTGGGTGTTTCAGGAGAAAGTGAGTGCATGGGAGAAGAGAAGCTGTCTCTTTCCTTTGAGAGTTCAGACTCGATGTTATAGCCCAAGACTTTCTCGGAGGTGATAGGAGAAGCGATGACTGCTGAGTGGCATTGCTCAGAAGCCATGTTGCTGGGAGACTTAGAGTGAGGAAGTAGCCTCTTTCACGGAGAACGGATGGCTTAGATATGGTGAGTATCCAGGATAAGCAACGCTAGGTGCACCTACAGCAGCCTCCTGGGACTCATCTTGTATCTGTGTGCAGGAGACAGTGTCTGGGAGCCAGTAGGAGCTTCTTTCTGTCAAATACCTCCTAAGCTTCCTGATGTGGCCCCAGTAATTGTAATTGGAGAAGTAGATGCTGGTGAGACAGAACACAATATGATTCAAATTTAGCACAGTACTACCTTGGTGGCTCCTGCCGCACTGCGGTAGACTTCCTGCATGTATGCAAATCTTTAAAACAACTGTGTGATATTTATCATTGAATAGAAGGATTTGCTTATATGTGTGCTCATGCAGACTTCCTAGCCTCCTCCTCCCTCCACTTTCAATTAGAGTCAAAGCCTTGGTATGAGTTATCTCGAATACCTTTTACAGGGTAGGTGGCTATAAAAACTAGCAGATCTGTGAGCATCTATGGTCTGGTGCTGTTAAAAGGTATCCTAGGGCACTAAACCATGCAATGCATCCCACAAGGAACCACAGATTTACTCTTCCTTTCCACGGATTCTAAAAGTCCCTTATGAACAGAATCAAAATAAAAGTTGTTCAATTCTTCTCATCCCCTCAGTTTTTTATGGTTCTGTTTTACTGCCTGGCATATTTGCTCAGTACCTTGTGGTCTGTGTCATTGCTATCCTAATATACCTAACGTCTGAGTTTGAACTTCATATGCCATTAAGAATGTACTTCTTGCTGCAATCATATCTGATATTCTTCTAACAAGTGTGAGGCCTATAATACAGAGGATTATAGACATTATCAAATTCCTTTGAAGATTGCATTTCTATTATTCACATTTACCAGGAAAGTACCTTGCCTCACCGATCCCAGAGATTACACGGAGGTGGTTATTACCAAAGGGTTGAACATTGCATAAAGTGAAAATACCAATTTGTACTTGATTTCCAATTGTTGTTTCATGTTTCTCTATTTGATGTCTGAAAATAAAATGTATTTCTCTGTCCGGTGAATGAGATGTGTGGACGGGCTGATGATAAGGGAGGTAAACACCAGATAAGTTATTACCGAACAGCAGAAAGAAAACAAGACGCCTCTCTAGGAATGGCTATCAAAACAAAACCATCTGTCTTTAGAAAATGGTAAGCCAATGTACCGGGTCATAATAAGATTATAGGACCAATGTCTCATTCTGGAATTGATGTTTGACTTTCTTTTGAAACTTGAAAGTCAACTCAGCGAACAAAGTGATACGATCTAGTAGCCTTTGATGCAGTTGCAAGAAGTTCCTAGACAGGAGCAATAATGCAAGCAGGCTAGACTCGGGGGAAGAAGAAGCATGGTCTTTTAAAGCTACTCAACCCCAAACTCTCTGGGTCCTCTGCTAGCAAATACTCCACCTGCCTTGGCGTGAAAATGGCCCTGGTAGCTAGTGTGAGGAGAGAAAAGATGGAAATCACATAAAGGTTTGGTTAGACAAACAATCATATCACACAGTAGGCACCTAGTGGTCCCCAAGATTTCGAATCCGACCTCAGCTGGTATTTAGAGCAATCACATAGCTGCTCCCAGCCATGATCTCCCAACCGCAGGCCCAGTCTGTTCATGTCTTTACTGTGTGCTTTCCTGCCTGTCAGTGTAGAAGTGTAATTCACTGCAGTACATGAAGAGATGCACATATTGACACATATTAAGTATGCTTCATAAATGCTTATATCTCATTGGTGATATCTATAAATATTTAGATATCCATCTCAAAAGATATCTGTGGTTATAATAGAAGGCTTTAAAAGACAGCTAATATGAATCATAGTCTTTTAGTAATGTTAGAGATTTTGCTGTCTTTTTTTTCTTTTCTTTTTCCTTTTTTAACAGATACTGATCAAGAGCAAAGGAGCAATGCAGAAGAAACATGGGCCTTTTTTTCAGACAGAATACCTGAATTAAAAATTGAACTTACTTTAAATCTTCTTTTCCTTAAAATTAGAATTCTATTCCCTTCTTGGCTCCACTGTTCTCTAAAGAGGCTCTCCTGACAATAACAGACACTGCTTCAGTAGGAGTAATGCTACCATTAAAACTGGCTTCAGTAGCAGGGATGGTGACAATAACATGTGGAAATTACATTGTCTATAAATAGTACAATAGAATTAATTTTTCAGTTCATTTCAATTCCCTAGTAACCTCAGAATTGGCTAGACATACAGAAAGAAGACAGAGTCCAAACTTCTGGGACCAGCAACTGGAAAATCTGTCAATATTATAAATGTTTAAGCATTTAGATTAACGTCAATGTTTTCTCCTCATTTCTTGTCATGGTGAGAAGATCAGATTATCAAAGATTATCCCCTCTTCCACATGTCCCTTTTTCTTGAACACGTTTCTTACCTTGTTCTTACCTTACTTACCTTGTAAGTAAAAGTTTTTAACTTTCACTTCCTTTCTCAATAATTTAGCTTCTTCCGAGTTAACAAAGAACTCATTGATTCACCTACTATACACCAAGCACTACATGAAACCTTGGATTTCAAGATAAAAGAGTCCTTCCTCTCAAAGAATTTTCCCCTTTTTCTGGGAAAATAATTTTTGTAAAATCTCCAAAGGGACCACTTTGAAGATCGCTATAAGCTTACTTTGTGACTAAAGTCTCAGTTTGAGGTATAAATTCTCATGCCCAAAACTTTCCCTCGGGTATCAGCAAAAGTGTGAATGTACACATCAAGAGAGCAAACACACAAGACAAAATGCTTACAACAGCTAAATGCTATCACTGCATATGCGTTATATTAACACTTCCTTATTGCTTTATCTCTGCTGTAATTCATTATAAAAAAAAATGAAGGAAAAACAGACCAAAATTTTCAATGGAGTTGACTACCCTTGCTTCAAAACTGCCTGACAGGAGAGACTGGAAAAGCTATCAAGTTTTCTCAATCATAGTTTTCTGATTTCTAAAATAAACATTCTTACATACCAAAATGGGATACTGTGGCCATTAAGCTAGACATACTCACTTTTTATTTCAAGTTTTATTTTGGTTTGTACTTTCTTCAGAATTTTTATTTCATTACTGAATTCTATATACATATCCTGAATTGTTTTCGTTATTCCATTCAACTCTGTGTTTTCTTAGACTCCATTTTGGCATTTATTCGTATTATTTTTGAGTTGTTGTACATATTAATGATTGCTATTCTCAGTTCATTGTCATATGTGTTATGTAAGTTGCTCACGGTGCTGGATAGATTTATGTCAACTTTATACAAGCTAGAGTTATCTGAAGGAGTTCTACCTCAACTGAGAGAATATCTCTAAAAGGTCAGACTGTAGGCAAGTACGTAGGGCATTTTATTAATTAGTGAGTAGCTGGGGAGGATCGTCCATTGTGGAACCCTTGGGCATGTGGTCCTGGATTCTATGACACTAGAAAGGACTCTTAGTGATGGAAGATACAGAGACTGAACCGGCCATCTTCTGAACCAATCCCACAACTTATCCTGCCTACAAGATGCGCTGGGGCAATGGTGGCTCAGAATCTGTGGGAGTGGCCATTCAATGACTTGTCTAACTTGAAGTCCATGCTGTGATAGGAGCCCATGCCCCACACTGCCTAGATAGACAGGATCTGGAATTAGATGGCTCTGAGACCTAGGGTAGAGCCAAACTTGGCTAAAACAAAAAAGGCTATGAAATGGTTCCTAATGCTATACTCGTAGAATTGGTACCTAGCCCAGTTGCTATCATAGAGGCTTCCTCCAGCAGCTGATAGAAATGAACACAGAGAACCACAGCCAAACATTAGGCAGAGCTAATGAACCCCACAAAAGAGTAGGTGGGGGAGGATTGAATGATCCAGAGGGGTCAAGGACACCAGAAGAACATGGCCACAGAATCAATTAAGTAGGGCTCAAAGGAGCTCACAGAGATTGAAACAGCAATCACAGAACCTGTATGTGGCAATGGTAGACCCTCTGTATACATGCTGTGGTTCTTTACCGCGCCTGCACGATCTGGAACCAAGAGTCTCGGCGGAGGGTGTCCAGGTTGAATAAATTTACAGAGCACGAGGTTGAGATGGAACAGCTTCTTCTTTATTCTGCTGGGGCTAGCTTTTATACCACGGCACCAAATGAGGAGGGGACTGCGAAGGGACTGTAACCTGACCTCAGCAGGAATCAACGAATGGTCACCATGCACTTAAAATTCCTTTCCCAGTTCCAGGAGCAGAGGAAATTTATTATGTTTTCTTTGCAGATAAGCACCTCAAATGGGGGCAGGGATAAGTAACTCGGGGCTGCAGTTCCCACAATTCCCCCAACTTTATTTTATAATGAGGGATCCTGTCTTAGGTCCTGTGAGGGAAGCACCATCCCTTACCCGTCATTGGGCCCCTGATGCCCTGTCTTAGGTGGGGGGTCTCCTCACAGGTTGCCCATCCTTGGAGACCCTCATTTTTTTCAGCATCTGTAGCCATACCTCATGACTACCAGGAGAGTCATGGGCCAGACTGAGTAACACCTGACGGTGGACAAGCTCAGTCATGGTGAAGGTGTTTAGGAGTCGTTTTAAGAGGAGCGGGCCTGCTGCCACCCCTACTAGTCCCAAGATCCCCAGGGCAAGGCACGTCCCCTTTGCTGTGCCCAACCCCCAATCTGGGCCATGGTATTCCACCATCCCTCAGTAGATACAGGTTTAACACGAGTTTCATTAATTGCAATAATCTGATGTACCAAAGAGTGGGTAAAGTTTACAAAGGAATCATTCCAAGGCCCCTGAAGGTAAGCATTAAGGCGTTGCACCTCAAAGGACATATTTTTCACTTCCATAAGGGTCACACAGGCAGAATGATAAAAATGAGAACAAGAAGCTTGTTGCACCATCCACAACACATTAATCTGTTCCTGCAATAAGGCTGTTTGCTGATTTAAATTTAACATCCCCAATTGAATATGTGAGTTAATGGTATTTTGAGTCTCTAAGGCCTGGGTAACACGGGCAGCAAGAGTGTTAACAGTCTCTGCAGTAGCTGCATTCTGGGACACGGTGATTCCTGCAACGGTGGCAGCTGTGACTGATATGGCAATAGCTGTGATGACTGTGGCGGTGATTCCAAAGTCTCTTCTCTCTCGATACAGAAAGGAACAATGCCATTGGGCGGGTGAGGGAATCTGCAAGCTTATTTCCCTCTGCCAAGGGCCCTGGCAGATCAGTATGGGCCCGAATGTGGCCAACAAAGGCAGGAAACACTCTTTGGCATATAAGACTTTGCAGCTGAACCAAAAAGTGGAAAACCTGAGAGGTAGGTAATATGTATGGCAACGTTTCCAATGGCCCAACAATCCTTGCCACATATATACTATCAGTATACAAATTGAAGGGTTGATTCTTGAAGGCCGTGAGTTCTGCAGCTTGGGCAGAAATTGGATCTAGGGGCTGCTTTTCTTTAATTGAACCAGAGACCACCACTGCATAGCCCTTGGAAGAACCATCAGTAAACACTGAGCGCACTTCCTTAAGGGGGGAAGTTTTAATAATTCATGGAAAGATAACAGGATGATTCTTAAAAAATGAAATTAAATGGGAATCAGGATAATGGTTATCAAAAATGGCTCCAGTGGTTGCGATGAACAAGGTCCATCCATCTTGGACCCTCTGTAGCCTTGTTATTTCCTCTTTTTGATAAGGGATTAGAAATTTATTTGGGATCCTGCCAAAAACCTGTAAACTAAAATCATATGCCTTCCATAGGAGCTGTAGCACCATTTCATAATATCGGGTCACTACCTTCTTAGGGGAAGCAGGTAAATGTAACCAATAAATGGGTCCCCCTTGCCAAAAAATGCCAGTAGGTGAAAATTGTGAAGAAAAGACCATGAAATAAAAAGGGCAAGCATAATCGAGGCGGCGGAGATGGGCTCGCTCAATAGCATTAAGCAAGGCATCAAGGGCTTCTTTTGCTACTGGAGTCATGATCCTGGGGGACGCAGGGGAAGGGTCCCCAGGCAGCATGTCATGAAGGGGCTTAAGAACTCCCATAGGAATGGGAAGGGAAGGAAAGGATCCATTGAACATCTCCTAATAATTTCTGCCAATCATGGAGGGTCTGCAAATGGGAGCAATCCAACTGCAGCCTCTAAGGCTGAAGCCCAATGGATTGGATTTGAAAGCCCAGATAAGAATAGGGGGGCTGCATCTGCACCTTTTCTGGGGCCAAAAAGAACCCGTGTCCCTCCAGAAGGGTCTGTAATTCTGCAAACATTAGTAAACTTTCCTCTTTTGTTGGTGCTGCCAGAAGTATATCATCCATATAGTGGACAATATGGAAGAAGGAAAACTTACGCCTAAGTGGATCCAAACAAGCAGCAACATACATCTGACAAATTGAAGAACTGGCAGCCAGACCCTGGGGAGGACAACCCACTGAATAGCATTTAATGCCTCCGCAGGGAGCCTCCTCTGAGCCTGACCGAAAGGGAGCAGCCGGAAAGGTCCTAATTGTATCAGAAAGAGGATAGGGAGGGGGTTTATCCTTCTCCCCAGAGGTCCTTTTTGTCTTTTCCTTTAAATGGGCCCTGCGTAATTCCCGTAATTCCCGCTGCAGTGCTGCGATTTCTCCCTCTAAAGTTTCTTCCTCTGAGCCTGTTGATTCTCCCAAGTTCTCTTCAAAATCAGACAAAGAGGGATAGAGGCGTGTCTGCGCTGAAGAATTTTGCTTGGGATGAGCCCCTGAGTTCTGAGAGGAAACTTTCCCATGACTCATTTCCCTCCTCCCAGTCTGGAGGTTTTTTCTTTTTAATCTTTCTCTCCTCTTTCTTACCGGGCCTCCCCTTAGCAGGCTGAGGGAGCTGTTCTGCCTCTGTGTCTGAGGCCACATCAGAACAAAGAGAAGCCTTGTTTTTGCTATCTTGAATCTCAGATAACACCTCTTTTGTTGCTTCCAAAGCCTGCTTAACCTGGACTTTCTCTGTAAGCAAAGCATCCCTGATCAGTCTCCAGAGTGAGAACGTGGCTATTGGCAGGACTTCAGGCCCCTCCTTTCTCAAGGTTTTTTGAAGATCCCCACGAACCTGTTCCCATTCAGAAATATTGAGGGCTCCACTGGTGACGAACCAGGGACTCCACGTTTCTATAGTTTTAAGAAAATCTTCTAAAGTCTTAGTTTTTACAACTGTTCCCTGTTCTTTCAATAACCTCTTTAACTGAAACATTAGCTCTGATTTACCCAGGGTATTTCCCATCGCTTAATATCTCTTACCTCTTAATTATCTCTTATCTCTTATATCTCTTAGCTAATCTCTTAATCCCCAATGCATCCTGGCCGGCTACAGGATGACCCGGTCCACAATCCTCACCTTTCCGATCTCGGTGGGACCTCCAGTTACTGCGCCTGCACGGTCTGGAACCACGAGTCTCGGCAGAGCGTGTCCAGGTTGAATGAATCCACAGAGCACGAGGTTGAGGTGGAACAGCTTCTTCTTTATTGTTCTGCTGGGGCTAGCTTTTATACCACGACACCAAATGAGGAGGGGACTGCGAAGGGACTGTAACCTGACCTCAGTAGGGATCAAGGAATGTTCACCATGCACTTAAAATTCCTTTCCCGGTTCCAGGAGCAGAGGGAATTTATTATGTTTTCTTTGCAGATAATCACCTCAAATGGGGGCAGGGATAAGTAACTCGGGGCTGCAGTTTTCACAGTTCTTTAGCTTGGAATTTTGTTGGACTCCTAACAATGGGCATAGTGGCGTCTCTAACTCCTTTGCTTGCTGGTGAGACCTCTTTCTTTCTACTGGCTTGCCTCATCCAGGCTTGGTTTGAGAGGTCATGCCTAGTCTTGCTGTCATCAAGGTTAAGATCACTGTGTTGTCTGCTCTTTTCTAAATGAAAATGGAGGAGGATTAGATCTGCAGAAGAGGAGACCTAGGGAGGGAAATTGTGAGGAGGGTACGGAGGGAAGACTTTAAATTGTAATGTATTATATGAGAAACAAATAACTTTTAAAAAGGAAGGAAGGAAGAAATCAGGCTGAGAAATCCATGACGAGCAAGCCAGTAAGTAATACTACATGGTCTCAGCATCAGTTCCTGGCTCTGTGTTCCAGCAGTGTTGAAGTTTCTATCATGGCTTCTTTCAGTGAATTACAATGTGGAAGCATAAGCCAATTAAACCTTTCCTCCCCAAGCTGCTGCTGTGGGATATCTTTCTGTAGACTGGGAATATGTGTTATCTTCATTGGTTGATCAATAAAGCTGCTTTGGCCTATGGCAAGGCAGAATAGAGCCAGGTGAGAAGTCTAAGCAGAGATACAGGTGAAGAAGGGCAGAGTCTGGGAGACACCAACCAGCTGCTGAGGAAACAAGATGTATAAAAAATGAGGTAACTGCCATGTGTCAACACATAAATTAATAAAAATGGGTTAATTTAAATGCAGGAGCTAGCTAGTAATAAGTCTGAGCCATCAGTCAAACATTTATAAGTAATATCAAGCCTCTGAATGGTTGGTTATTCAGGAACTGGCAGGTAGGAGAGGAACTCCAGTTACAAGTTGCTTTTGGTAGTCGTGTTTCATCGCAGCAATGGTAAACTTAATAACTCACTTACCTCAGAGATCCTACATGAGTACTAATTTTTGGAGGAGACATATTGCCTTGCCTTTTCTGTGTGTGTTGTTTTTTTTTTGTTTGTTTGTTTTTTTGCAAAGGGACCTCAGAATCTGCAGTTGGATTGCTGTTGGGTCTTTTGGTGTGGATATCTATCACCTCCCACATTTGTTGAATGACCATTTTCATCTGTTTGTTGTTATTCAAACGTGGCAGGTTTGGGATCAGCTGAGTGGAGCTTGATATTTAGTCTTGGAGTCACTTGGCATTAATGTGCAACTGGGACATCACAGTTGCTCCTAGCTGCAAGGTGCAGCTTCTGATCATGGGGAATAAACCCTCCTTAAGATTAGCAGGTTTTTACTGTGAAACAGAGAATATAGGTCCTCAGATGTCTATGGACTGGGGAGATGGGACAGGACAGGACCTGTAGAAAGCCAGCATGGCTTAGCAAGCATTCCACAGATGGTTGCAATTTTAGAGACTTTGTGATTGGGGCAATGCTCCCTGAGGAAAACTTATGGCCATTTAGCTAGGTGGTACACATAAACCATGTGGCTGAGTCTTGATACATAAAGATGAATAACACTTTAAGACATTTTAGATTAAAATGAAATTATCTTGTAAATAAGCCATTTCCATGCATGTGCCAAACTAAATTCTTAGAAAGTTCTTTGAGTACAGACTGCCTACAAATATTCTTTTTTATTTGACAACTTTACTTCATGGCTAAACTGACTGGCATACTAAGGGATTGGCATGGGTCAGAAAAAAAAACGTATAAATGTATGTGTTCAGAAATGTAGGCAAACCCTAAAAGCAAAGGTGATGCTCAGAGGACATATTTTAATGTCCAGTGGTTCTGATCATAAGTTTTAATGGATTCCAGCATTGCAGAAAATAGGAAATAAAGCCTGGGGCTTGCAGAGCACAGAATTCGATTGGAGAGGTCTAATGCTATGGTGGAATACTGCCTAGTTTGTTCAGAACCCTGGGTTCAGTCCCTAGTGCTACAGGACTAAGATTAACAACAGAAACAACAGCAAAGTTTAGATCGGGGACAACTGAGTGAGTTTGGGCTTTCATTGGTAAGTTATCTGAAATAAAAGGCTATAAGGCAAAGTGAGGTGGGATACTTCAGGAAGCTCAAACACACAAGCATTTATAATAGAATCTCATACCCAGTATGGCTATTGCAAGATAAAAATGACTGGAAGCTGAAATACAGATAGGAGTATCTGCTAATGAATGCCTAAAGAAAACATATTCCTCCCTACATAAAGGAAAGCACTTTGCATACACACAAAAAAATAGTCTCTAGACAAAATTTACAGAGGATATAATTCACTATCAAAATTAGACATAGGAGGTCCAAGAAGACATGAGCAAAAGTCAACAGAAACAACAAAATAACAAAAACAGGTTCACAGAGCAGTAAGTTCATTAAAACTAATTGTGCTAAAAAAGAATAAGAAACACATTTAAAGTTTGGCAATAGGATAAAACATCATAGAAATGTCCAACTTCCTGACGTAATGCAAACCTTTATTTCTAGAGATGAAAGGCTAATAAAATGAAAAATGAAAGTGCAGATTAAACAGCAGATGACACACAGTATGTAAATAAGTATGTGAATGAGCTAATACAGTCACTTGAAGAAATTACATATAATTTACTGCAAATCAAAGGTAGGAAGTGCGAATTTTCATGTGTAAAAAAATATAATCAAGAAAACAGAAGCAATATTAAAAGAGAAAACGACTTGCATTTTTGTTACAAGATATTTGATTGCAATGTGATACCCTGAGACTGAGTTAACCTTGAATCAGAGGGTGGAGCCAGCTACTAGCTGACCACAATTAGCCATAGAGAAGCCAGAGATACTGATAGAGAAGACTCACAGGAAAGAGTAGGGAGGGTCTTAAGAGATTTCTTGTCTCTTGGTTCTGGAAATGTGGAGAGGTCACTGGTTGTTCTTTTTAGGTTTTCACCCCAATATTTGATGCCTGAATCTTTATTGATGATAGAACAACCTAGATAAACACAACAGCATTTTTTCAGAATTGGTTAGACTAACTTGAGAAACTGATTCAGAAATGGAATATATTAAGCAAAAACAAGTGGGAAAAAAAATCAAGATACAGCCACTGTAGAGTACCACAGAGAGTGGAACTAACCAACACAAGAGAAAAGACAAATTATATGAGAAAAAAATCACAAAAAGAATCACAGACAATTTCAACACTAATAATGGAAGCTGAAGGAAAATCAAATTATATTATTTAAATGATAAAAAGTAAATAAAAGTGATTGTAAGAATGAGAAAACCATTTCAATAAAATTGAGTGTGCTTGCTGTCAAGAGAAACTATGAAGAAATTTCTGGTAAAGGAGCAACTTAAGAGAAAAGTTCTCAGAAGTAATGTCTCAGATTAAAAAAAAATAGTGTGCCAAAAAATATATATACTGAGTAAATGGGAAATGTGCTAATCAAAGTAATAATCTCTAGCTTTTTAAGAACACAAGTAAAACTACAGTGCTTCCTTGGCTTGGCCTAAGGCAATTATTGACATGAATGTCTTTTCAGACTGAAGATATTAACTTCAGACTCTCGAAAAGACACTAACCCAAGTCTTCAAATAATTATGATCATTTTAGTACATTATCAGACATCTTACATTGAGTAGCATTTACTGGTAGAATAATAGAAGGAAGACAGATTTCTCTCACTACAGTTATGTTCCACATAACGGGTAACAGGCAGCTAACATTCTGAAGTCACACAGAGAAGTCATGGAGACGACGTGGCTCAGTTTGTGATCTAAAGAATAAACTGACGACTCATGCACAGAACAAACAGGATAAAATCAGTTCCAATCAAAGATTGGGAGAGATGTTTAAAGTAAAACAAGGATTGTCCAAGTGTTAACAGGAATCAAGTAAACAAATTCAAGTTATATTTTTAAAGGTAGAACTAATTTGTTGATAAACCAAATATGAAAAAAATCATAAATAATAATATGTCTTTAAAATAACCAGAAAACAATGCAGTGGCAGAGGTAAGTCATTATATATGAAGAAACACCTCAAATGGAAAATTAAACTCTCTAATAAAAAGCAGAGAGGATGAATGGATTGGAAATAGGATCAACATATGCTGCCTAAACAAGTCTGATTCTAACTCTTGTGGCACATAAAAACTAAAAATGAAGGCAAAGATAAAGGTATTCCATGCAAATAAAAAATAAAATAGAGCAAGATCGTCTATAATTAAATGAGAAAAAGAGACTTCAAACTAAACAGCAAATCAGTAATAAGTGGATGAAAACATTCCAAATGAATAGACAAAAATTAAGTTCCAATGAGGCTATTTAAGAGGACAGATGAAGCTCATTAGGAAGAAAGAACATAAAAATCAGATTCGAAATAGAAAACAGGAAGAGTAGGAGCAAAAATCAATAAAACTAAGAGTTGCCCCTTGAAAAACATAAACACAGTCAACAAACCCTCATAGTAGGAAAATAGAGAGAAGACTCAGACTTATAAGTGAAAATGGAGATTGTAACTGATGCTTTTGAAATTTAAAATAAAAGAGAATCACTACAGAATGGTTATGAATAATTATTTGTTGATAAATTGAGAGTCTTAAAGTGATAAATGTCTAGCAAAATAAATTGACCGTAATTGAATAAGAAAATCAAATAAAAGCTCAAACAGACAAATAATAAAGAAGAAATTAATCAAGTAAAAACCTTTCCAAGCCAGGCAGTGGTGATGTATGCCATTAGTTCTCAGCATTTGAGTGTCAGAGGCAGATGGATCTCTTTTTGTTAGAGACTAGTCTGGTCTACGGAGTGAATTCCAGGGCAGCCAGGGATACACAGAGAAATCCTGTCTTGAAAAACTAAAAAAGCAAAAACAAAACAAATGAACAAAAATTCCAACAAAAGAAACCTTAGTTCATAAATGAGTTCCACCAAATAGTCAAAGGAGAATTATTGACAATACTCACTCAGCTCTCCAAACATCTAGAGCTAGAGGGACTAGCCCAAGCATACTTTTATGAGGCCACATATCTAAGTCAGACAAAGACATTGGAAAGTAAAGCTAGAAAAATATTACAAAAATCTTCAATAAAATAGTAACAAACAACTTGACAACATTTCCAAAGAGTTCGACACTATAATTGAATGGGACTATCCATGATCTACAGAACTGACTTCCTATACGCAGCTTAAGACTAGAAATGTAGTCATTAGCAGAAGACACAGCTAGCATGTATGAGTTCCTTGTATTCAGCCTCAGCTCTGAATAGAATGAATTCTTTAATTGGATGAAAAATGATCATCTAACTTAATGCAGAAAACAACTGTCAGAGTCCATCTTAGTTTCTTCACAAAAAAAATGACAGTTTTGTGTAGTAAAGTTATTTACATATAACTCCACTTATAGAATAAGATCCAGCAAACATCTGACCTAGTCCCAGCATTTGAGAGGTGAAGGCAGGAGCAGCAGGAATTTAAGGCTAGTCTGAACTGCATAACAGATTTGAGGCTGGATACCTGGATCATCCAAAGTGTCATCACTGATCATTCTTATAAAAAGAAAAAAAAACTTTCTAAAGCTCTCAAGTAAATATATAAATACTGGTTAAGTGAAACAATCCCCACTCCCAACATCTCTCTCTCTCTCTAACAATGGTTGAGGATAAATGTTTACTTTATCACAAAAAGAAAGAACTAGGAAGGTCAGTGAATTTCTAAGGGAAACCCGCTTTATGCTGCAGTCTTCTGAATGTTCTAGAGTGTATGAAATAAAACCATTAAGGTCCCACTGATCCCACAGAATAGTGAGAATTTTTTTCAATATGTACCAGATACACATTGACTTAGCTTATATATTTTCACCTGTCACACCCTCAGAAGCCACGAGGACCACATGAATTTGTGGAGGAGCTATAGCCTCTGGGGGGTGGGGGGGGGAAGTGTGGTACTTACTTGCACTTAGTATTAAGCCTGTAATGAATGCTTTATAGCAGTACTAAATCTATAACACAGTTTATAACCGTTCTTAACCGACTTTTCACCTAAAGTCACCTGAGTTGCTTCCTTAGCTGAGAGAGCCTGCTTATCTAGTCTGGGATGAATTCTGGGCCCTGGCAGGTTTTTGCAGATCACCAAGAGAATCCAGTAAGTGCCTGCAGCTTCTGTTTACACTTCTGAGTGTGTCTGACTGACCACCTCAGGCCGGGACACTAAGAAAATCCAGATGCTAAAGCTACGCTCTGCTTTTCCAAAAACCACCTTAAGTGCGGCAGTTAGAAGTCTCCCTCCCTTTCAGAAGGACACAGTGAGAAGCTGCTTTCAAGCATGCTAACTTACTCATCAACGTAGCCACAACTTACAGCATCCTTCAGACAGGGTTGTGTCTCCAAAGCCTACCTACGCTGTCTTTGAAGTGCAGGAAGCGGTCTTCATTCGATGCATGAGACATGGGAAAGACACCAAGGGAAGAAAATAGAGTCCCTAATCTTGGCGAGGCAAGTATTTTGCTTGTAAAGACACTATTTGCCTTTTCCGCAAAACACTGAGGCTCAGGGGGATTGTAATTGATTTGTCAAGGTCAAAGGGCCACCAAAAGAGCTTTGGGGAGCTGGTACAACTCGTTTTGACTGTACTACATTGCCCCCTAGGGCTGCACGAGTTTATAGCAGGTGCCAGAAGTGAATGAATTCAAAATACCAGAGGGCAACAGGCTAGGAATCTTCCCCAGCAGACCTAATTGGCTGTGACTGCTCTTTCCTCTCTACACTCATGGCCCTTTTGTGTGTACCACCGGCTTGGCAGGGAACTCTTTCTGCCTTTCGTTAATTGCTAGTCCATGTGCTTTCTGCTAATTGCCATTACAAGCAAGTTGAGGCGAGGCTAAGGCATCCCCGGATATATTTTCATCTACCTCAGCTCTACGTTGCCTTGGAGCAGTCTACCAAAATCACACAGGAATATGCCATGTCCCCTGACATGTGAGTGATCCATCTGCAACATCCTTTAAGGGTCCATGAATGAATGGATACTGCTACTGCACACAAGTGGTATGCAGAGTTAAGCAAATGCAATGTGCATATCTTTACATGTCTAAAGATATACTTAATAGATTGTCAGTTAATGGCCCATCAAGTTCTTTCACACAGTTGTCTCTACACCAGAGGCAGGAGGAAGAACAATGGCTAATGAGTAGTTGACATTGTCTTTGACTTTATAAAAAATATCTCTGACAAAACAGACATTTTATATCTTAGATAGCTTAGACAATCTTAGCTCTTGAGCCCATCCATGATCTTATGAGAGCAGGTATAAAGTTCTGAAATGTATCAGGAAAGTGCATTCACTGACAGAAAATAATAATAAAAACTGAACGATGACAGAAAGCTCAACTCCCCTCTCCCGAAAAAAAACTCAAAAAAGGATCAAATCATAACCCAAAGAACAGACCCTAGTAAAGCAGTGACATTAAGAAGGCTATAAAAGAAAATTTGAAGGGGAAAAAAAACTTTACCCAAGGAAAAGTGAGAAAATGAAAAAATTAATAACTAAGAAGATGTGGTGTCCTGGTTTGCTTTCCGCAGCGGTGACAAAACACTGACTAAACTAATGTGGGGGAAGGGAACATTTGTTTGACTGACACTTCAACATCCCAGTCCACCCTTGAGAGGAGTCACAGCAGGAATCAAGCTGGAATCTGGAGCAGACACTGAGGCAGAGACCACAGAGGGCACCACCTCCTGATTCACTCTTATGGCCGGCTCAGCTCCCTTCCTAACACAGCCCAGGACCTGCCCAGGGATAGTGCTGCCGTCAGTAGATTGGATCCCCAGTCGAGAAAATGTCTTCTTCCCTGGTGTGGGAAGTCAACGAAGTATATGTCTTAGTTAGGGTTTCTACAACTGTGAAGAGAAACCATGGCTGCAGCAACTCTGATAATGGGAAACGTTTAATTTGGGTGGCTCTTTTACAGGTCAGAGGTTTAGGACATCGTCATCATGGCAGGAAGCAAGTCAGCTTGCAGGCCCGACGTGGTGCTGGAGAACTAGGTGGGTTCTATGTCTTAGAAAGGCAACAGGAAGCAGTTTATCTCACTAGTCATGGCTTGAGCATATATGAGACTTCAAAGCCCACCTCCACAGTGACACACTTCCCTCCACAAGGCCGCACCTCCTAATAGTCTCACTCCCTTTGGGGCCATTTTCTTTTAAACCACCACAGTATGGCATATAACCTATGAAATAAAGATAGGCAAAGGAATTTGTTACAAATAAATCTTTCTGTAAAAGTAAAGTTTACTCATAAAGAGTGAGGTGGTTAACATCTAGACTATAGCAAGAAATCATTGCTAAAATATTCTAATAACATATTGAGATCAAAAGATGAGACAGAACAAGAGAAAGTGTTCAGTGTATTTCAAAACTATTGTATATTCAACCCACAATTACCTTCAATTAACTAACTCTAAATATGCTTAGTATCCTGTTAATTGGGTTATACACAATAAATTCTCAGGATTACAGTGAACACATTCTGTATATGAAGATGCTTACTTCAAAATTCTTTTTTTGTGTGATTCCACTGTGAAGCCCAGCAGAAAAGCCCATAAGATACAAGGTAATTTGGTGCAGGAGAATGATCTGTATTCTGTCAATCATGTATTTTAATAAAACGCTGATTGGCCAGGCAGGAAGTATAGGCGGGTCAACCAGACAGGAAGTAGAGGCGGGGCGATGAGAACAGGAGAAAGGTAGGAAGGAGGAAGCGCATTCCTCCACTCCTGCCCATATCACCAAAGAAGCAACATGTGATCTGCCCCACTGAGAAAAGGTACTGAGCCAAATGACTGAAATAGATCAGAAAAATGGGTTAATCAAGATGTGAGAGTTAGCCAGTAAGAAGCCTTACCTAATGGGCCAATCAGCTTTATAACTTAAAGAAATCTCTGTTTGATTTTCTTGGGGGTTTGCTGACTGTGGGGTACCGGGCGGGACAGATACCCAAAGCAGCCCGGCCTTCATGTTACAGATGGCACCCACGTGGATAACTGAATCCACAGAAAGCTTGAGAAAGCTTGGGAAAGAATAGAGTAAAGCATGTTTTCTTGGTAGCAGCAATTTCTCGGGTCTGCTCGGCTTGCTAGAGGCATGCAAGGCTCTCGTCTAAGAGAGGCTTCCTGACTCAGCTTTAGCTGCAAAACCTTACAGCTCTTTTAAGAGGTCCTGCCACAAAACACTTAAACAGTGTTGATGAAAAGCTGAATGCATGCTTTTCGGGTTTTCAACCATAGCAGGAAAAAAAGCTGCACTGTTTTAAAATGCCGACTTTCTGGGCCGCCCTGCCAGGGCAAACTCTGACTCTTTCAGGCAGGCAGTCCAACTGAGTGTGGTCTGTGAGCAGAATGCTGTAGCTTGCTTGCTGGCAGGGACCTTGAAACGCCACAGGAGTTGTGGCAACAAAAATGACTCCAGCGGTACTTCCGCCATGAGGCTGGAAAGTTAAGGAATGGGCTGGATCTAGCCATCAAAGCCATGGCTCTCCATATTGCTTAGTAAATTAAAGGTTCATGTGGTTAGAAAAAGAGAGATACACAGTAAAGAGAGATTCAAAGAGGAAGAAAGCCTCTAAATGGTTTACAGTGTGTTAAAAATATATGCAGGATAAAAGTTAAAGTTCTTAAAGTAAAAAGAAAGAAAGAGAGTAGTTGAGTGTGGTAGTACACACCTTTAATCCCAATGCCTGGGTGGCAGAGACAGAAGGATCTCTGTGAACTCAAGGTGTGGTAGCATATACCTTTAATCCCAGCACTGGGGAGGCAGAGACAGAGGGATCTCTGTGAGTTCAAGGACAGCCTGGTCTACAGAGTTATTCCAGGACAAAGATATATACAGAGAACCTGTCTCAAAAAGCAAAAAGTAAAAATAAAAGAAATAGAGGTTAAAATAAAGTCCCACAAAGATGGAAAATACACAGAGAATCTTGATACTGTATGCTATTATGCCCTCTTTAAATTGTTTAAATGCTGAGGAAGGAGCAACAGTTGCTCAAAGATATTTGCTTATAAATGCTGCTGAATTAATGCAAGATAGATATTTTGAAAATATCTTGGCTCCAAAATTGAAGTCAAAAGGTATGCTACTTTGGAGAAGAGATTGTGCTTTTGTTTTCACAGAAAACAAGAGGCTCTGGATTTATTCTGAGTTAAGAAAAATTCAATTTGACCAAGGGAGACCACCTGAGCAATCTCCGGTAGGAACAGATGGCCCAGATGTCTGAGTTCTTCATCCAGAACAGGTTCAAGACTGCTGCCTGAGATGATCAAGACTCACAGGATACTTCAGTCAGGACTTGATCATAACTCTAGATTTTCTTTAGGTCCCCATAAGATTATCAGTGACCCCAACCAGCTGGAAGTAGCCTGGAAAACTACGCCCACATTCCCAAAAAATGGACTATGGATATTTTCTTTTGTTTTTTTGGTTTTTTGTTTTTAAAGAAGGGGAAGTGGTGTGGGAGAATTATCTGTATTCTGTCAATCACGTATTTTAATAAAACGCTGATTGGCCAGGCAGGAAGTATAGGTGGGTCAACCAGACAGGAAGTAGAGGCAGGGCAATGAGAACAGGAGAAAGGTAGGAAGGAGGAAGCGCATTCCTCTACTCCTGCCCAGACCACCGAAGAGGCAGGATGTAACCTGCCCAGCTGAAAAAGGTACCAAGCCATATGGCTAATGTAGATAAGGATAATGGGGTAATATATGTTATAAGAGCTAATAAATAGCCAGAGCTAAGGGCCAATCAGTTTATAATCTTATGAAGTCCTGTGTGTGATTTTCTTTGGGATATGCCGGCTGTGGGGTACTGGGCGGGACAGATACTCCAACAAGTCGGCCCTTCCTGTTACAGTAATTTCCACATTTTACACACGTGTGAATGTCATATTTTCTCCTCTATTGGAGATTTCTGAGCAATGTGTTTTATTCCATTTGCAGCCTTGGGCATGTTAGAACTCACCTAATGTTCCCTACAAGGCTTTGATTGCTTTCTGCTCTGAGCTCTGGCCCTTTACCCATTCATGTAAATGATTATGCTCAGGAGCATCCTCTGGTTTTACTGTGGGCTTTGGGGTTTGGTTTCCAAAGTCACATGCTTATCTTCCTGTTAATTATCACACATAGCTGTGACTTGGGCATGTGATCTCCCTCTAGACACCTGTGAGATTTATTAGTACACATACTCAAATACTGAATGACGAAAATACTAACTGAACAATGTTGAGAGCTGTTTTTGCTCTGCTTTTCCCCCCCCAAGAATTCAGAAACTCAATGCATTCGTTTATATTTTCTAGTAAAAACCAAAAGCAAATATAACTTCTGGTGACAAAAGCAACTTCCCATATATTGAGAGTAAATTTCAGTCTATTTCAAGTTGGCTCCATTATTAAAGAGAAGGCATCAATGTCTTTGACTATAGACAATTCTTGAGACTCCCCAGAAGAGTTAGTCACCTATATTACAAATTTCAGTGACTCCAAAAAGCACCCTGCCCAACCAGAGCACATCCCCACATGTACTAAACTCTCTGCCTTTTAGATGACAGATTAAGTTCCACTGTTAGAGTTCCTTCTCTTGACTTTAAGTAGTCCTCTACTAAAGCATTGATCACATTTGTTTTATGAGCTAATTGCTTTGTATATCTTCTAGATAATCCATCATTCCCCAAAGGGCTACTTCTTCAAGTGGCAGCTGTAAGAACATCAGAGAAGATTATGAAGACCTGTGTCTATAAGGACACCTGAAGCAAGAAGGTTGTTATTATGGACCCTGGAATCATGAAGACCTCTCCGTGATTTTACTTAAAGCTTCAGCAGAGCAAGGTTTGTGCAAATGAAACTGTAAGAAAACTAACCTTCAAAACTGTGGTTATCTGTTCAGCCCCAAAGATGGTTCAGAAGAATACCAGGACTCCAGGACAGATGCTTGGAAAATAATTCACCTATTGGAGGCTGTCACTATGACAGAGATCTTCTGCAGAACCATTCCCTATTGTAAACCATTATTGTAAATAATGGTTGTAGAGTTTAATTTCCAGGTAAGTGACAGTAATACAAACATAAAAGTGAAGGGCAGGGTAGATCATGGGTTTTCTGTCAAATCCTTTATATCATTAAGATCTTGAATTCCAAACAACACAGACTCTGTTTGAGCCAAGAGAGCTAGTGAGTGGAGCTAGGGAGTCTCACTGGCATACACCTGATGTGGGATTCCCCTCTGTATGTTGTGAATATGTTTTATTGCCATTGGCTAATAAAGAAACTGGGCCTATGACAGGGCAGAATGTAGTCAGGAAGAAAATCTGAACAGAGACATAGAAAAAGAATAGGCAACAGAATCACCATGGCGTCTGCGACCCTGTACACATATCCTGAAAACTGGAGAGCCTTCAAGGCCCTCATTGCTGCTCAGTACAGTGGGGCTCAGGTCCGCGTGCTCTCCGCACCACCCCACTTCCACCTTGACCAAACCAACCGCACCCCTGAATTTCTCAGAAAGTTTCCTGCTGGCAAGGTTCCAGCATTTGAGGGTGATGATGGATTCTGTGTGTTTGAGAGCAATGCCATCGCCTATTATGTAAGCAATGAGGACCTGCGGGGAAGTACTCCAGAGGCAGCAGCTCAGATGGTGCAGTGGGTGAGCTTTGCTGACAGTGATATCGTTCCTCCAGCCAGCACCTGGGTGTTCCCCACCTTGGGCATCATGCACCATAACAAACAGGCCACTGAAAATGCGAAAGAAGAGGTGAGGCGAATCCTGGGGCTGCTGGTTACTCACTTGAAGACAAGGACTTTTTTGGTGGGTGTGCGAGTGACTGTGGCTGATTATCACAGTTGTCTGTACCCTTCTATGGCTCTAGAAGCAGGTCTTAGAGTCTTCTTTTCGCCAGGCCTTCCCCAATACCAACCGATGGCTCCTCACCTGCATTAACCAGCCCCAGTTCAGGGCAGTCTTGGGGGAGGTGAAGCTGTGTGAGAAGATGGCCCAATTTGATGCCAAGAAGTTTGCAGAGAGCCAGCCTAAGAAAGATACTCCAAGGAAAGAAAAGGGTTCACGAGAAGAGAAACAGAAACTCCAGGCTGAACGGAAAGAGGAGAAAAAGGCAGCTGCCCCAGCTCCTGAGGAGGAGATGGACGAGTGTGATCAGGCACTGGCTGCTGAGCCTAAGGCCAAGGACCCCTTTGCTCACTTGCCCAAGAGTACCTTTGTGTTGGATGAGTTTAAGCGTAAGTACCCCAATGAAGACACCCTCTCCGTGGCGCTGCCATATTTTGGGGAGCACTTTGATACGGATGACTGGTCCCTGTGGTATGCTCAATATCGCTTCCCTGAGGAGCTCACCCAGACCTTTATGAGTTGCAACCTCATCACTGGCGTGTTCCAGCGACTGGACAAACTGGGGAAGAATGCCTTTGCTAGTGTCATCCTCTTTGGAACCAACAACAGCAGCTCCATTTCCGGCGTTTAGGTCTTCTGAAGCCAAGAGCTTGCCTTTCTGCTAAGTCCAGATTGGCAGGTGGACTACGAGTCATATACATGGCGGAAACTGGATCCTGGTAGCGAGGAGACCCAGACCCTGGTTCGAGAGTACTTTTCCTGGGAGGGGGCCTTCCAGCCTGTGGGCAAAGCTGTCAATCAAGGCAAGATCTTCAAGTGAACATGTCTTGCCATCGCCTAGCTGCCTGCACCTACCCTTCAGGGGAGATGGGGGTCATTAAAGGAAACTGAACATTGAAAAAAAAAAAAGAATAGGCAGAGTTAAAGAGATGCCATGTAGCTGCCATAGAAGACAGACATCAGAAGTTTACCCAGTAAGCCATAGTCTGGTGACAATACATAGATTAATATAAATGGGCTAATTTAGATGTAAGAGTTAGTTAATAAGAAGCTTGAGCTAATAGGTCAAGCAGTGTTTTAATTAATACAGTTTGTATGTGATTATTTTGGGTCTGGGAAGCTGGAAAATGAACAAGCAGTCTCCAACAATGTACACCAGAAACACTGCTTGGCAGCTTAGAGCCCTGACATTGTCTTATCTGAATATTTTACTTCTATTTCCCTCTTGTTGCAAGGGGGTTAATTCAAAGCTGATAGAAAGAATATAATCACTATATTTAACGCTGGCTTATACTTCCTCTGTTCAAAAAACCATCTAAATAAATCCAAGTTTTATAAGAAGCCCATTACTTATTCTACTCCCTTATAATAAGCCATTTGATGACTATGTGATAGGGTAGGCAAATTCCAGAAAAGGGAATGAAGATGCTATACAAACAAAGAGCATTTTCCCAGCACCACTTCCTGGAAACCTGTGGCCCATCATATAGCAGTGATATTCTGGAACCAGGAAAAATTCTACCTACCACTGTATTCAGTGATGTTGTACTGAAAACATAAAACCACATGGCAGAAGTATTTGTAACGTAAAAACTGGCAAATGCTATATATCATGACTTCATTTCTTCTCAGGCAGCCAATTTACTAGCACACTACTGTCACATAAGTCTTCATGATTTATACTGAGACAACCACAACATCTACCAATAGACCGTGAAGAACTACAGATAACCTTAGAATTCTTTTCTTCATAGACATAGATAAGGAACTCAGTGGGCATGTTTACTCAGATATGCTTATATATTTAAGGAAGGAAATAAAGCAAAATATGGTAAAGTATCCACATCTCTGATTCGACACAAAATATTTGTCTTATATCCATTATGAGACTAAACATAACTAAGAAGGATCTTTAAAATTATCTACATTTGTGGAGGAAATTATGAAACAATGATAGGTAGAATAAATCAAGTATAAAAAAGTAGAAAGCAACTGTTGCTATGCAGAAGACTGTTGATATTTGAGGAAGGGTAAAAAGAAGAAATGAGAAAAGGATAATGGTCACAGGACAGTGAGAGAAAGAGAGAGGGAGAGAGGGGGGAGAGAGAAAATACAAAAATAATTGCATATCAACTAAAGATGATAACCCTCTATTAAAAATAAACATGGGGCTGGAGAGATGGCTCAGAGGTTAAGAGCACTGACTGCTCTTCCAGATGTCTTGAGTTCAATTCCCAGCAATCATATGGTAGCTCACAACCATCTGTAATTCGATCAGGTTCCCTCTTCTGGCATGCAGACAGAACACTGTATACATAGTAAATAATTTTTTTAAAAAAAAGAAAGAAAAATAAATAAAGAACCCTCTCATTCACTAAACAAATGGTGTTGAATGATAAATATGTGTGTGGGCAAGTGGCTGAGTATAAACATTAAGACACAGTCCTGCCTCAATCACTGTATAACTTCATGAAAAAAATATTTGAGGAAATTCTCATTCAATGTCAATAAATACCATGATTAGCTAGCACAGAGTACATAGTATGCCTCCAGCTGGGGAGTACTAAAAAATAGCATCCAAAAAGGTATTGCGTACACCATGAGACTCAGTGGCAGAGTGCTTATCTACCATGTGTGTCTTAGTTCGGATTTCTATTGCTGTGAAAAAACACCATGACCATGGTAACTCTTAGAAGGAAAACATTTCATTGAAGAGGCTCATTTACATTTTTTCAGAGGCTCAGTCCATTATCATCATAGTGTGAAGCCTGGCAGCATGCAGACAGATACAATGCTACAGGAGTAGCTGAGAATCCTACATCTTACAGGCAACAGGAAGTTGACTGAAACACTGGATGGTGTCCTGAGCATAGGAAACCTCAAAGCCCACCCCCGCAGTGTTGCACTTCCTCCAACAAGACCACGCCCACTCCAACAAAGCCACACCTCTTAATGGTGCCACTCCCTATGAGATTATGGGGCCAATTACATTCAAACTGCCATAATGTGTAATGTCTGGGTTCCAGACCCAAGCATTACAAAACATAAAAAGAGTAGCATGCAAAACATGTTGCTGAAAAGCAAACAAAAATACTGAAGTGTGAACCCAAATATTCATCGTCAAGTTGACTGAATTTGGACTCAGCATGGAAATACATCTCTTGGTGATATGTAAAGGTATTCTCAGGGAGTTTTTACTGAGGAAGGAAGAACCACTCGGAATATGGATGATACCATCTCATGGGCTAGGGTCTCAGACTAAATAAAAAGGGCGAAAAGTAACCTGTGCCCCAGTATTCAGTTGTCTGCTTCCTACAGATGCAACAAGACCAGCTTCCTCATATTCCTACTGCCACCGGTTCCCCACCATGACGGACTGTATCCCCACAGAATGTGAGCCACAATAAACTATTCCTCCCATAAATTCCTTTTTTGTCAGATATTCTGTCACAGCAACAGGTAAATTAATCCCTGATAGACGTGAAAAGGAGAGAAAGAAGGAAATGGTAATTGCGGAAGTTCTGTGTACATGGGGTGTGTTATTTTATGTGCATTTGGAGTGAGGAGTCTCTGTCCTAAGCCTATATAATGAGATGAAGACTGCATGCTAAGAACTCCTGCTTCTCATGGAGACTTCTCTTGCTCCATTTCAAAAGAAGAAAACTTGTTTCTGATACACAAAACCCAGTTTCATTACTCTGACAAACGACGGTACTTTGCCTGTGGATGTGCAAAGCTGTTTCTATGTCCTTACCTTAATTAAGTAATCTCTGACTAAAAATGAGTCTCTCGCAAGAGTTCTCAACAGATTGCCCTTACGGGATTCCAAGAAATACATCGATTTTCAGTGTCGTAAAAGGTATGTAAATTGAGATTTAATGTTGGAGCTGTTTCCCTTAATCCAACTTTAGTTGCTTTTATTTCTCCTTTGCAACATTCATGTCTCCATAATCATCCAGTCTTTCGATCATTAATTTATTCATGTAGTTTTAATGCCCATGTTCTATCTGCTAAGAACAGCCCTGGGTTCTCTGAACTGATAGAAGTCGAAGCCAGAGTGAGAAATCAGAAAGAAACTTTTTTTGTCTTGAGAATTTATATAAGGAAGACTTTGCTGGTGGGGGAGGATTGGATATATCTTCATCCCATTTAGAGAAATAGCACTAACAAACTTGCAAAATTCAAAGAGTAAGAAACCAGACAGCCATCTCCCCATAAAGAGCAGTGTCAGTCTGAGATTGAGCGACTGGAAACCTGCCACTGTGCAGAGAGTTCTCATGACAGAGACTGGGCGTTTTCAAGATTTGTTCTTCTCCCTTCTATCTAAAGCCTCCGGCTGACCCAAAGCAGGTCCAGCCTCTTCATTCTGTCGGTTTTGATACCATTTGCATAAATACCTGTCATTATCCTCTACCGTGCCTCCTCTCCAACCTTGAACATTTCTTCTGGATTCATTATAATTAAAGAGCTAATGTAGCCATTCAAGTTCACATTGTCAATGACCATGTAATCATCTTCCCTAGTGGCCAGAATTCCTTTCTCTTTATGAGGTTACAATTAAATTCCTTCCAGCCATAAGGTCAAAAGAATCTGGAACAGTTAGCCTGCCTGGTGACTAATTTCACACCTGCAACTCTGACACGTATAAAATAAGACCTCTTAACTGGATGGTGTCAAATTAAGAAATAATATACATTTGACTACACCTCAACTGAAGTCAATTAGACATAAAAATTAAAGACTGTGGATTCTTTTCCTGTTGCTGGAAGTGATGCTTGACACTCTAGTTATCAATTTAAGGCACATCTGTGTCCCTTAGAAATGTTAAAGTAATTTGTGGGATAGAAGAGAATTTGAATTGCTCAAAGCCTGGGAAAGTAACTACCAGCAAGATTAAGATAACTTACTCACATCTGTTCCTTGTAATAATGTCTATCCTTTTATCTTATTTTCTCTTCTCCCAAAGATTTAGGCTTGTCTAAAGTGGATTTAGCCATGTTTCACTTTTTGCATTTTGAAAAGGCATAGGGTTATTATATCACTACACCTGGCTAAATGCAAAGGGCAGATTTAGCCTCTGTCTCTTAAAATATGTCACTGGCCAAAGAAACCTTTCTTTCTATGGACCTTCTCTCCATGGACAGTTCTGCATGGTTTCTGGCTTTCTCTGTGAACACCGCTCACCACTGCTGACTCTATCCTGGACTAGAGTTGTTTTCAGCAGTGAGGCTATTTGCTAGAAGCCTTGCAAATCTATCTTCCCTTCAAGACCACTGCATCTGAAGGAGACAGCCCATGGCGACTCTGTGCACTACACACAGTTGCTTTTACTACAACATACACTTTTACTATAACATACACATGAACAGTTATGTTAATCTTGCTATGTATGCTACCAGGCTTTGAGCCATTTAAATTCACTGCTCAGATTACTTGATATTTTGTATGCAATTTCCCTGCATCCTACCTGCTTTCCTGTCTATTTTCTATTAATCAGTATTCTATTGCCTTCTCCAATCAGATCAACTTTTTAGTTTCTACATCTAAACAGCATGGACAAGATAAACATTGGATCCTCAGAACTCATGTCATTGTGCTTAAAAATCAGCAGACGCATAGGTTAATTTATCTAAAAAGTTCTTTTCTGACTCACCTAGGACAGACTCTGCTAAGCACCTAGAATTTGAATTAGAAAAGTGCTGAGAGATGGGCTAAAAGATACAGTCAAGTTGGTAGAAAGTTTGCTTGTCATACATCATATCCTGAGACTGATTTGCATGATGGAGACAAGCATCTCAGACCTACCCTCCTGAAGCTTACAATCCATTGAGTGTGACTGCAAGGGTGATGATACCATCACCCTGGCCAGGACACGATCTTAGAACTCCAGGCAAGAACTGACAGAAACAGTTGTGTTCACTGCAGTGGAACTGAAATGAACAAAAGCACTTACCGGATGGAGAATTAGCTTCTACATAAACAGCCCACAAAATTCAAGAAAAATACTTCTTTTCCAAATATAAGGAAGCTGCCCTTTTAAGTCGGGAAGTTTGACAGTTGTAACATACATACTAAGCGATAAAACATGATTCTTTTTATTTTTTAAAAAATTTGTTTATGTTTATTTATTTGTTTGTTTATTTAGTTTACATTCTGACCACAGTTTCTCTCCCTCCTATCTTCTCATTCCCTCCTCCCCCCCAATTCACTCTGTTTCTGTTCAGAAAGGGGCAGGCCTCTCATGGGTATCAACAAAGCATGGCATATCAAGTTGTAGTAAGTATAAGCACCTCCCCATGTATTTAGGCTCGGTAAGGCAATCAAGTACAAGAAATAGGTTCCAAAGAGCCAGCCAAAGCATCAGTATCAGCCCTTGCTATCATTGTTAGGAGTCCCACAAATAGGCCAAGTTACACAACTGTCACATACGTAGAGGGTTTAGGTCTGTCCCATGAAGGCTCTGTGGTTGTTGGTTCACACTCTATGAACTTCTATGAGACAGGTTAGTTATTTCTGTGGGTTTTCTTGTGATGTAAAACATGGTTCTAAGATGCTGGAAATCCTTCCCCTTCCTTTGTTTCCTGGTCCACCCTGATGTGAGCAAGAAACCACACTCCTGTTGACATACTTAATAGCCATTGTCAGCATCATGACTTCTCTTCCATGATGGGAAATAAATACCTCAAAGTATGGGCCCAAACCGCCTCTTCCTCTCTTGAGTTTCTTCTTGCCAAATATTTAATCATTAGAACAAGAACAGCAGCAACAACAACAACAACAACAAATAGGTAGAAAAGAATGGGTGCATTGCTGTGCTAAATATGGTCATGTGGTTTATGGATCTTTGAGACTTCCTTGTGTGAGAAATATGGAAGAGTAGATGCCACCATCCTATGGACGGGGCTCTCAGTCCTAGTAAAAAAAGAAAAAGGAGAAAGCTACCTGAGAGCCGCCATTACCATTTTCTCTGTTTCCTGGTATACCCAGTTGTGAGCATGTATCCTCATATTTCTGCCACAAGAGTCGAGAGCTACTCTCACCACCATGGATTCCCCCTTTTCCCCCCGCATAACAGATGTGCCCTCAAATCATGAACCCAAATAAACCTTTTCTCCTCTAGTTGCTTCTTGTCAGGTATTTGATCGCAAAAGTGGGAAAATTAACAAGAATAGTAACTGATTAAGATGTACAGTATTATGATCTCATATATCATGAAATTGAATTTAAATTAAAAATACATATTTCAATTCTTTAGAAAAGGATACTCTCAATGTGTTTCCTTGGGGATATTGTAAAGAAGCTTATATCAATAAGGAAAAGGAGAAGGGAGAGGAAGTGGGGCAGGAAGACTGGTAACACTTTACAAAATTATTGGAAAAATTCAGAATCATCTTCAGCAAGTCTTACTGAGCACATCACTATATTTCTCCCTGGAATTTTCCTGGCTCTGTACCCCTCAAAGATCTGTAAACATAAAACATTAATAATGAAAAGGGCACTTAAAATATTCTAAGGAGTTTTTAGAAGGCAATGAACTGAGATTATAAGAGCTCAGAAGTACAGAAGCTGTAACCGGCAGACACAAGCATCCAAACAACACAACTGAACCAAAATCATAAATGTTTAAATTCACATGCTTTGGAGATTAATCACACAGTGCAAAGGATAAAATAATAGAATGATAACTTTGTAATAAAAAAAGGTAGAATTGATGACATTTTAAAATACCAATAGGTAACTAGAAAACTCGTTTTGAATTCTAGCAACCTGAAGAAAATGTGTGGAAAGAAGACACAAACAAGATGCTCTGGTGATACCCAGGCCAAACGAAGGTGCACAGGAGTGTGAGTTTTATGCAGTTTACAATTAAGTGGCATAAAAAAATAAACTACTAATATATTTTTAAGAAAGTGGGAATAATAAATTGGTGAAGAGACAACTAGATCCTCTCAGGGATGAAAGGGAAAGTCAGCCTTACTGTAAGAGCTGGGAGTCAAGCAAAGAGAAAAGTAGGCAAACCCACAAAACAAGGGAAGCAAAGGAAGGGAAAAGGAAGTGTGAAAGAAGAGAATGTAGTTGATTGTTTTAACTCTTGGCTCTTTTGGAGGCCTCTCACCAAGCTCCCAATTAAATAAATATTTGTTATTGCTTATAAAGGCCCAGCCTTAGCGTGGTTTGTTTCTTGCAAGCTTTTCTTAAATTATTTCATCTACATTTTGCCTCTGGAGTTTTATGTTTCTCTATTTCTGTAAATCTTTTTTTTTTCTTCTTATTCTGTGTCTGGCTGTGTAGACGGGTAGCTGGTCCCCTTTTTTTTCACTCCTTGATCCCTCTTGCTTCCTGATCCCACTTTTTCTCCACTTGTCTATTTTCTCTGCCTACTAGCTCTGCCTATCATTTCTCCTACTTGCTATTGGCTATTCAGGTCTTCATTAGACCAATCCGGTATTTTTAGACAGGGAGAGTAACATAGCTTCACAGTATTAAATAAATGTAACATAAAAGAATGCAAAAAAAATCTTTGCATCATTAAAACAAATGATCCACAGAACAAACAAATTTAATTAACACATCTTAAAATAATATTCCCCAACAAGCGAAAGACATGAACATTAATGGTGTAGCTAGGATTTACATCAACTGAAGAAGGAAAAATAACTGAGTTTATGGGGAAAGACTCAGACACCAGAAGGGGTAGAGAATAGATATTGGCTTAAGTGAGAAATTAGTCACAGTAAAATGAACAGACACATTTCCCGGATCCTTTTCCCTTACACTCCCATTTCAGAAAGAACACTCTCTGCTCACATACCATATGTTGGAGTCATGCAAAAGGTCAAAACCGAGCAGGGCTGAACATGTTGTATCTCAGAGAACATGACGTTTATGGCAGGCCCATAGGAAGTGGAAACAGCTCCTCTCTTACTGTGTGTGATCTCAAGTAAGTCACTCACTATTCACTCCAGATTGGAATATGAATTCTAACAGCACCGGTAGTTGTTTATAATATGTGAATTATTTGATGTAGTGCTTGGCGATTAATGGGTGATCAATAAATGTTTGCTTTCACCCTTTAATCTCCAAAGAAAATGAAAGTCAACAAAATAAATTGCAATACTATCGGAAGAATCCAGAGTTTATTTTATGAACTATTAAAATTATATTTGCAATTATCATTCTTTAGGATGAGAAATAATGAGACTCATGCTCATTACATTTTAACTGTGCTGATTTGGGGTTATTATAGTAAGTAGTAGAGCATTTTAGGCTAGTTGAACTGATCTGGTCTAAAGATTTTTTTAAGGCTATGTTTGTCCTCTAAGTAGCATAGCATAATTTGACTAATAATAATCAGTCGCCCATCTCTGACTAGGTGTAGGAGAAAGAATTTAGTGAGAAATAACCCAGCAATTCAGAAGTGAAACCTGCACTGAAGGACCAAAGCAGACTTAGCCCCAGATAGGAGAGGGTGCTAGGTGTATTAGAGGTCTGAATTGGTACATATAAATTTCCCTGAGCCAGGATAAGCTTATAAAAAAGAAAAGAAAAAGAGCCTTTGGTGTGCAGTTAGATGCTATTAATAGGAGTCATACCCCTGCTGAGATAGACGCAAATGGATAGAATCCCCTGCCTGGGAAGTCTAGGAAGACGGAATTTGTGAAGAAAAAGCTAAGGGAGAAAAACTCCATGTTATTCTTTCTTCCTTCCTTCCTTCCTTCCTTCCTTCCTTCCTTCCTTCTTTCCTTCCTTCCTTTCTTTCTCTTAGTGAATCCATTTTCTCAGAGTGCTCAATTCAAATTCAAACATTTTGATAAGAATTTTTATTCTTAATAAGCTATCTAATCTCTGCTGTAACTCCAATGTTGGTGCTTTCACTTTTTCCATGAACGATAACAGAAGCCATCTAATATAGGCTGTAAGCCACTTGGGAACCAATTACGAGAAAACAAAATGAGCAAAAGCTGTTGGACTACAGAGTTCTCTCAACATATGGAAGGGCTGGAGTTAGTCAATAATCCAGGGTTGACCAGATGCCTAGATGAACGGAGTAGTTCCAGCTTCATCTTCAGTTTCCTTATTCCAGTTTCTGCAAATGAGATCAAAAATTGGAGAAATCTCAGATAAGTTTTAATCATAAAAGATTTCATCTGACCATCAGCCTTACAACTAACAAGCTTTCCCTTTTGCACAGAATTTTTCAAGTTTTAGCACAGTGCCAAGCAAAGTAGGATTTATGATCATATTAAAACCACACAGTATGTTCAAGGATCTCTCCTTAAAATTCTCACGATCTCTATGCCCAAATCCCCACAAATTTAGACATGAGAACTGATTGGACCCCCTCGGGCACTGAAAAGATGCCATTGATAATTTGGTCTTTTAACTGATGTAACGAAGCCTCAAGTTGGAGAAGTCTTTCCTCATCAAACCTTGCTAAGCTCATGAGGACATGCTGTACCTCCTTCTGGGATATACTTTTAAATAGGATTATGGAATAAAAGAAGATGGGAAAGAATTTGTCCAGACACTCAGCTAATTAGACCACCATCCACCAACTTGATTTTGCAATGAAAAGCTGTCTTCTACAGCTGACAGACAAGTGGTGAGGCAAAGCACCTGCTTGACAATAAACAGAGCTGTAAGGCTGACTTAACAGATGAAAATGAAAGGCATCCACCCAGACTCAGTGAAGAATTCGTTAACATTAAACCACTCAGATTCCATTACTGTGAACTTCCACCAGCCCAGAAACAAGATGGGCGTTAGCTAGGTCTTTTTAATCATCTGGGCAAATGGAGATTTTCAACATGAAAGCATCCATTGCTATAAGATCTCTCAGTCCCAATTACAGCAGCCAGGGAAGTGATTCTGGTGCACCCCGATTTGTTCCTAAGTGCCAAAACGTTGATGTTGAGACTGGAGAGTCCTTAACTGATGGGCATATTTACCTAAGACATTAAAATAAAACTGGTAGAGAATAGGCTAGCAACCCATGTGTACTAATAAATACTTCAGGAATTTGAAAGCTTCCTGACTCCAATTTGTGCTGCTTGCTTAGGTCTTTTGACTGATCTAACGAAGCCTCGAGCTGCAGATGCAGTTGCATCTGATGATGTTTATCAAAAAAAAATTCACTCACAAGTGAAGCTTAATTTACATCTGGTAAAACTGAGCCCATAATATAAAAAGAGTCAGATAGCCACTGGTTGTTTTGTTCTTGTTATCTTGTTTAGATTTTGGTTTGCCTTTTGTTGTTGTTGCTGCTGCGGCTGCTGTCACTGTTCTTGCTTTGTAGGAACAGTGTGAAGGAAAGTCTCCATATGCAGCCCAGACTAGCTTCAAATCCAGCATCATTCTGCCTTAGCCTCCCAGTACTAGAGTAACAAGTCTGTACCACCTCGCCCGGCTTGAATTTGTTTGCTTGCTTGTTATTACTACAATTATATTTAAACATAGTAAGCATGTCTTAGCCATCTGCCTCATGAATGTTTACTAAATTAATTATAATCTCCATTGTCTGTGATCTATTTTTCTGAAGACTCAAACAACTGTAGATCAAAAATAGTAAACGGAAGTTTCCAGGAAACAGACTGCAACAAAGCCCACAGGATTTCAAATGCACACTCTTCTGGGTAACATGATGAAATTTCACACATGGGTCTGTTCCAATCCATAAACCGCACCGTCTCTTATCCATACTGAAAACTTTTCCTGGGGAGATACAACACACACATCTACCCAGCCCACATAAGTATCCCATGACAACCAACGTATAGATACCACCACAGTCCAATTTCATTAACTAATGAGTTTTGTTGGAGCTATTTAGAGGAGTGTAGGTGAGGGGTTGCGTATAAAGCCCAGAATCAAAGACACCTGTATCACCAAAGTCTACTTCAGTAAGAATGACAGCTCACAACAGCTACAAACCTAGGACTCTCTGTATGGCCTGCAGGTTGGAGGATCCTTTTCATGTGCCTCAGTTGGTCTAAACCTCTTCCAATCAGGTCTACTGAGCTCTACTTCCTTGAAGCAGCTGATCCTATCTCAGAGTCTTCTTTGCCACTTGACTTGTTAAATAGTCTTTCTGGCAGTTATGTTTATTCCGGGAAGAAAGGGACCAGTGAATCTGGTTAATTCCCGGGATTTCCTGCAGCTATTTTGAATTGTTTACCTTCGTGCTTATGGAACTTCCCTGGAGCCCTGGGGGGCTGGGTGATTGATCATCTTCATCACAGAAGAAACTGTTACACAATGGTTACTTAGTAGCCATCTCAGTTTTCAAATTGACTGTCTCCTATTGGAATGTGTCCAAGTAACTCTTGCTTTAGGTAATTTTGTTCCCATTGCTCAGAAGCGTGCTGCAAAGGAGGCAGCAGGATATAGGACAAGGAAGGACAGAATAAGTCTGGTACCCTGTAGAGAGACAGGTACTTCAGGCTAACTAGGAACTGTCACTGCACAAATAGATTTCCAGGTCAACCCAAATTTCAGACATCCAGTGGGGGTCTTGAGCATTAGCCAAACACAGACCACTGTGTGCATGCACTCTTCATGATGAGGACATGGCAAAGTATTGTAAAGTAAATAAAATTCAGGAAGCTATAAGGTGAATTAGTGAGTAGTAACCAAGGAAGCAAAGAAAAGACGGTAATAAGTGATTTCTCAGGGCCGTAGTAACAAAAAGGTGTGTGGTCTGGTCAGCCCTTTAGTGCTAAGCACTTATAACTCAGAAGCCAGTTGAAGCCTCTTTAGAGAGCAGCCCTTTACCAAGTTTTCTTTGAAATCCCGGTTAGGCAACTCTCCTCTCCACATGTCCTTCCAGTAAGATCCAATCTTACTCTCTGAGGAATCAAATGTGACACAGTAGAGAGAGTAGAAGTCCGACTTACCTGAAAATTCTACTCCTTCTTGTCCCTAAACTTTGATGTACCAGTAAACAGGCATCTCTCAGAGAGCTAAGAAGATTTTTCAGAAAACCTAACTCTACAACAAATACCTAATGATATTGATATTTGATAGCTACAAAGAAAACACATTTCTTCTAAATAACCTCTAGGTAAATCCACAGGTTTTTGGTTTCTTTTTTAAAGATCAGTTATCTTCACTCCTATATGTAGAACTTCCCAGAAGCTTTTGATGTCTCCCTGTATATCAATAGAAAGCCAGGGAACAGTGGGCATTTGAGAAATCCTCCAACATTCAAGAGGCAAACAAAACTACAGACACAGCTTGATTCTTAACAGAAATGCTTGAGATCAAAAGTGTTTCAGGCTTCAGGCTTTTTTGTATGTTAGATTGTGTTTGTGTATGTGTGTGTAGATAGAGAGAGAGAGAAAGAGAGAAAGGGAGAGAGAAATGGAGATCCTTGGGATAAGACCCAAGTCTCAATACAAAATATAGTTATACTTCATATCTGTTTGAACCTAGCTTAAAGACAATTTTAAAATGCTTTTAGTGTGTCTTCACTTTTATTTTGAAAAAATATGCTTATTCAATATATTCTGATCTTGCTTCCCCAGTTCCTCCCAACCTTCCAACACCTTTCCATCTACAAAGCTCCACTCCTTCTCTCTCTCTCTCTCTCTCTCTCTCTCTCTCTCTCTCTCTCTCTCTCTCTCTCTCTCTCTGTCTCCTTAGAAAGCAAACAGGAAAAAAAAATGAAAAGAAAAAAATAATATCACAAAATAAAGAAACCATAACACACAAGCAAAAGACCAGCAGACACAATAAAAAAGAAAAACCAAAAAACCCTGCTCCGACAAAGCAATATGAAATGAAACGCTACAAAAATACCATTGAATTAGTTTTGTGCTGTGTGCCTGCATTTTTACCACACCTGCCACATGAAGTCAAAAGGGAAATTTTCTACTTGTGGTCTCACGTTGCTACTCAAAAGTTGGAGGTTCTAAATCACTGTAGAGTTCAGATTTTTAAATAAAAAAAAACTCTCAAATTGTACTAGAGATAAAGAACTTTAGAGAGCAACTTCAATGACCTGGACAGAACTCAAAGCAACCAAGAAAGTTGAAATAATGCAATGGAAACTGAAAATTAAGAGATCAGACTTTTTCATCCTGAGTGAGGTAACCAGGACCCAGAAAGACAACATGGTATGTACCCACTCATGAGTGGGTATTAGATGTAAAGGATAACCAGCCTGCAATCCACAGACACAGAGAGCCTAGGTTAATAAAGAGGGACCAAAGAGTGATAGAAGGATTTCATGAGAAGGCGAAATAGAAGAGAACTCCCGGGTAGACGGGGAGGGGGTGGAGATGGGAACATGAGGAATCAGGTTAGGGGGTGGATGGATGAGAAGAGTACTGAAAGAGATGTCTTGATATGGGGGACATTTCAATGCCAGATAGAAACTTTGTGAAAGGTAAATTCCCAAGAACCTACAAGGATGACCCTAGCTAAGATTCCTAGCAATAGTGGACAGGAAGCCTGAGCTGGCCTTCTCCTGTAATCAGGTTGATGACTACCCCAATTGTCATCAGAGAGGCTTCATCCAGTAACTGATGGAAATAGATGCAGAGACTCATAGCCAAGTACTGGGCTGAGCTCAGGAACTCCTGTTCAAGAGGTGGGGGGGGGGGGAGGATTGTACAAACCGGGTGGGTCAAGGTCATCACAACAAGGGAAGCCACAGAAACAACTAACCTGGGCTCATAGAGCTCACAGAGTCTAGACCAACAGGTAGGGAGCTTGCATGGGACCAAGCTAGGCCCCTCTACATATATGTGACAGTTGTGCAGCCTGGTCTACTGGTGGAACTCCTAGCAGTGGGAGCAGGAAATGTCCCTAATGCTTTGGCTGACTTTTGGGAATCTATTCCTCGTACTGAATTGCCTTGCCCAGCCTTAATAAAATGCGGGGGGGGGGGGGAGCTTAGTTCTACCTCAAGTTGATATGCCATGCAATGTTGACACCCACAGAAGTCCTGCCCCTTTCTGAATAGAAATAGAGGAGTAGATTTGGGGGAGAAGATAAACCTGGAGAAGAGGAGGGAGGGTAAACTGAAGTCAGGATACAAAATAAATGAATACATTTAATTAAAAAAGAGACTGGAGCCTTTTAAGTCTGTGATTTGAAATTGCCTTAAATATATGAAAGAAACAGAATACAATGGCAAGAAATTAAGCAAAAATATGCAGATAAGCAAGAGAAATTCTGAAAAGAGCCTATCAGAGGATCTAACCTAAAACCTATTCTCATGATCCAAAAAGAAGGAGAAAGGACACAGACCTGTGCAGTATTTCTTAAAGTGTCCCGATGGTTGCGCAATCCACCTACAGGAGGAAACATCTACAAGGCCCATGTCTATTTTTAGCAGAATTCTGCAGGAACTGAGTCGTAATTATTCCTTTAAATACATATGCATGTCTCAACTTGCTAAATTCACTGCACCCTAGCATCTTCCTGACACCATGTTCGTTACCGTGTACTGTTGTATTTATAACTTTAATAGTACGCTGTTTTATGCCAGCACCAAAAATCAAATTATTTTTCTATATCCGTGGACTAAAAAGAAAAGAATAAGAGGAGTGTCTGTTTCACAAAATTCAGTTTCAATCTCTTATCCTCTGGAAACGATGCGTACACATACGCACCCCACTTGGATGAAGCCATTTTGCTTCTAGTCCTCTAATAAGCCTGCTTTGTCTAACCCACATTTTAGAGAATCCTCTGGTTTATATGCCATCCAAGACACTCTTCTGTCACTGGGCCACTAATAAATTGCATTCTTTGCAATCGTGTGTGTGTGTGTGTGTGTGTGTGTGTGTGTGTGTGTGTGTTTCTTGGGTCTCACAGCACCTCAGGGCCCATTTTCATACACAGAGGCTAGGTTATTTTAGAATAAAGTCCAATCCTCAGTTTTCAGAATATGGCCTTAGTGTCTTTGCCAATGTCATCAGTTAAGATGAGACCACAATGGGATGGCATAAATCCTTAATCCTGTACAAAGAAGATGAGACAGGAAAAGGGGCTAAAGAGATGACTTACTAGATTAAGTGCTTGCTTTGGGAACACCAGTGACCAGAGTGTGAGCCTCAGAATCCATATTTAAGAAACTAGGTATGGTAGCATTTGCTTATAATCCCAAGGGAGGGGACGTGGCAATGGGTGGATGCCTAGCTCTTACTGCCAAGCCAATCTAGCCTAATGTGTGACTTACAGGTCAATGAGAAATCCTTTCTCAAAAGTGGTGGAGGGCATTCTGGAGGATGGCATCCAAGGTTGTTCTCCAGCCTCCACAACCATGCATACACATGCACAAACACGAACACACACACAAGCACACACATGCAAACCTGCATGCACACACACACACACACACACACACACACAAACATACACATGCAAACCTGCTTGCAAACATACACACACTTGCAAACCCGCATGCACACACACACATACACACACACACACACACACACACACACATTAAACATGAGAGGCATTGTGCAACTAAAAGGATAAATTTGTATCACCAGCAGCAGTTCACTGCCTAGTCTATGAACAGTCTTGCTGACTTCCCTCTGAGGGTTCAGAAAAATGAGCACCTTGATCTCAGACCTCTTGTTTTCAGAATGGTGAGGAAATAAATTTCTTATGTTTAAAGACACTCGGTTGTGACCCTCTTGGAGCCAGCCCCTGAACACAAATAGAGTCTTCTGGCCCCATGATGGCAGAGTGTTTCTCGTCTGAAGACGAAGACAGCCCATGGTTCATTTCCTTGATCTCATTTGTGAAAATTTCTCTCATTGGGTGTTGAAGGGTGGCATAGCTAACTACCGAGTTCATTCCATTCCTAGTAATATCAGTTAGCAAGTCATAAACAATTGATTGCCAGCTAGGTCATGTGGGCACTGGTTCGACTATATGCTTTCAATTAGATGGCCAAATGCTTTAGCAGTCAGAACACCATTAGAAAACTGGGTCCTTGGGGGCGGGGCATGTGAGCACCACAAACATCAGCAATTGGAGTTCTGAGTAGCTAGAAAGCAATGAATTTCACGTGATGTAGTTGGGGTTAAAATCCAAACATTTGGGCAAGAACAAGACAATCATTCCAGAAAGCAATCATGGGAATGTGACCTCGGATATAAAAAGAAACAACAACAAAAACAACAACAAACATACAGCAAACATGATGATGGTAATAATTTAGTTTGTAACAGACTTAACCCTCCTCCACATGGGTGGACATGGTGGGCCTCACCTGAGAGTAGATAGCAAATCAAAGCAACTTTGTTCAAGGAACGCCAGAGACCACAAACAGATGTGGTCCTGAAGCACCTGACGTCTGCCTTTGGGATTTTTAAGCTACCTCAGAGAAAGTTCCCAGCAATCCAAGAGAGAAAGCAGACGTGACTCCAGTACCTGAACTCTGGAGATGGTGTACTGTCAACAAGAAGAAATGGCCTGTTTTGCCCGTCAATGCCATGCTGATTGGGAAGACAGCTTTAATTGCCTGTTGGTAGCATCACCTTGATTTTTATTTCATAGTTCAAGACCTCCTGCTTTTTCAAGTGTGTAAAAACTGCTTCTCCACTTTGCTTTTGCCATGCTTTCTTTAGTGTTTCATGGACCACAAGCTTTCTCATCATGTAATTACATGTTATATATTTATTTGCATTGTGTTAAATCACTTAGAATTACCTTAAATCATTTCTTACTTCTAAATGAAAAAAGGCACATCAATATTAGAAGACTAATTAATCTGGACTTTCATCTGTGTTTCTTCTCTATCCTTTTAATAAGAGCAGTCCAAGTCAAAGTAAACAATCTTTGCTTTACGTGCAAAATATATCTCTAATCTTATCACTCTCTCCACTATTCCTACCTTCTAGTCCAGGATTTCACAAATGCTGCTATATTTTTTCAGCTCTCTTCCCAGATTCTATACCATCCTCAACATGCTGAACTGATTAGAAGGGAACAAACAAAGGTAATAATGAAAAAAAAAAATTTAGGGCCAAATCACAAGGTCTTGTAGACTTTTGTAAGGATTTTACTCTGAGTAAAATGAAGAGATATGAGAAATTTTAAGTTAACCATTATGTAACTATCTAAGGATACCTTGGTTCAGCTTCTTTGAGATTGATAGAATATGCCAGCTACATTCCTACCTTAGGACCATCACTCAAGCTGTCGTCTAACTTAAACACAGTATCTGTGGGTAGCTGCTTTTTTAATGTCTTTGTGTCTTTCAGTTCTTTATTCACATGTCATCTTTTTATTAAGTTCTAGTCAGACAAGCTTCTTGTCTCCCCCCTTTGCATCCATAGCTCATTTATTCTGCTCTCCTTTATTTTTATAGTTTGTATTACTTCCTGTAGCTTGTACGTATTCCTGTATTATTTCCTCACTGTCACACACACATTGTGAGAGCTCCATTGTATAGCACAGAATCCGCTTTGTTCAGTGCTCTATCTAGGGTCCCAAGAGACATAGCTGGTACAGGTTTGTCAGTGTCTAAATAAGTTCTATCCCACTCTTCAATGGAGGACCTTTTGTACCTTTCAAGGTCTTATCACTAACGTGGGAGAGTCTCTGAAAGTGTCTTCCATGAGTTAAGAGTCAACTCAGACCTCTGTCTTGGAAATCCTGGTATCTGCGATGATTTTTTTTTTCCCCAGACAATGTCACACACTGGAGTACAAGCTACTGTTCTCTCCCCACTTCCTCAAGTTCTGGTGCTATAGGTATACATCAGCATGTTTGGAAACTGCGCACAGGACTTCCTGTGTGCGTATCTTCACTTCTAGACCTGTGGCCACACTCCCACCCATACCTGTAGCAAGGATGAAGCCCTAAGTTCTAAGGCAGAAAGATTCTGCTGCATCCTCTGCACCATTTATTGGACTGGAATATCATGTTCTGGAAGCAGAGGAGAGAGTTCACTTTCTAATCTGTGGACAACCTTGTCCCAAGAACATCACAACAAGGATGCAAATAGAAGTCTTTGAACCACTGGCTTTCACACTCTTCTGAATATCCAGAAACTATTTGCTTCCTTTAACTGCATGTGACTTAAGGTCAGATAAGAATCCCTCTCCTACAAGTTTACAATTCTTCCTAAGCTGATTCTTCCAACTGTGCTGACACTTGGGCCGACAATGTAAATTTGATGTTTTGTCACTCTGTATTTATGATATTACTGCTGTTTTATAGGCTCACATCAGGAACATAGAACCAAAATGCTAAAGTCAAATGAAACAGCAAGGAAGCAAGAATGTACACCTATAGCACAATATTTGTAGTTCTTTGAAAGAAAACCACTGAATGAATAAGGAAACCTTCCCCGCTATATATTATTCAAAGACAATTTGAATATACATATCCTTATACATTATTCAAATGTGGCTTTCACAATAACAAATACATTCTCCAAAAATGCCTCAATGCTAAAGGATATATCAATATTGGATGAAATTCATTCACAATCTTTTATTAGAAAAAGAATTTTTAAAGCCAGAGTATATTATTTTGGTAAATGTACATTTTGTGGCTTTTGTCTTTGCTAAATTACATCTAAATTCTTTTCTCCTAGCTACTCTAACTGCAGTATTCCTTTTTTCATACAAGGTGGTATAAGTGCATCAACATGGTTCTGGTAAGAGTGGGCTGTGCAATGGAGGGCAACACTGCTTCTTTTCAATTTCCTTGTCAATAAAAGAAAGTGGTTGGTAAGGCAATGTTAACTGTTTGATGGATAGGCCAATTACCCCGGTCTGATCATAACACGCTGTACGCATTTGCTGAAAGAGCAGGCTGTACCATATAGCTATGTACAATGATTGTACCAATTTAAAAAGTAAAAAATATATATGTGAGTTGTAAAACAAAAAGAGTGGGTCGGTCATATCACCTGTAATACCTTTCCAGGAATATGCCTTCACATTTTATGTTTTAATATGAAACCACACAATTTTAAGGGTTGAAAATGATTCATTCTTAGTATATTCAAACTCAAGATCAACTTCAGTTCACTTTTGGAAGTTCAAAAACTATTACTTATGTAAATTACAGACTTCTACAAACATTACCTGACAATATATTTTAAGGTGTGGTATGTGAGCATAATTAATTTAATTTTATAGTTCATTCATATGATATCAATTAGTCATCAATTTTTTTTCAGCACTACTATGCATAAAATGTTAGGTTGGATCCCAAAGTTATCTGCAGTATCCACGTGGAAGCATTCAATTAATAAAGTACAAAATAAGGAAAGTGAAATTGCTTTAAACATACACTGTGCCGGAGACAAAGCGGACGCAAAGGAAAGAAGCCAGCACACTTGAAGTAATGAGCTAAGGAAAGGTTTCCCAAAAGACTTAAAAAAGGAAGTTGATATCACTCACGTGGGTGGAATTATATATTGGATGGATGTTTTCTAGGCAAGAAAGACACACCTCCAAAAACAGTAAAGCAAGAAAGATAGAACATTTGGGGATGGAGTAACTCAGAAGAACCACTGCACATCGGTAAAGAGAGGATGATGTGAGAAGGTAAGGGGAAACTTCAGCTCCCATGCCAAGGAATTAAGCTTTCTCCAACAGCCTGTAAAGTCACTTGGGGATTTTAGACAGATGTGTAATTTAATAGATGCACGTTTTTGAAAGCTTCCTCTAATGCTGTTTTAAAAGGCAAATCAGATGTTACAGAAAAGGGAAGAAAGATGATGTATTTGTTTACAGCTGCCATAATAAAACACCCGCAAAATGGGGCAGCCTAAACTAAAGTTCAGTTTTTCAGCTTTTCAGGATAGAAGTCTAAAGTCAAAGATGACTGTTACAGAAACTCTTTTCCCTGGGAAGCTATGAACAAAAGGCGATACAGAATGTATAAGGACAAACCAAAGTATAGTTCCACCAAAGTCCAACTTGAGGAGCCAATGAGTTTATTGAACTCACAGAGCATGGATAAGAGGTTAATGAGAGTAGCAAGGGTGACCCAAAAGCAAAAGCACCACTGGAAATCTTACTGCAAGCATGGTGATTTCCCCATAGCTGTGTAGATGACATTCCCCCTTTCTTATAACCTTCTATGCCCCACCTACTCAGCACTTCCCAAGGCTATATGCCTTTAGAGCAGAATTCCATATAGTTAGTTAGGAGGATAGGAGAATGTGATTAAAAGTTTAGGCTCAGAGCCAATAACTCTTCCTACTCTCCTCCTATGACACAACATCAAGAGACCAGATCTTGAGGGTCTCTAACAAATATTCACATCACTCTGATGATGGTGGTGGCTATTAGTCTAGCAGAACAGCACTCTGCAGCAAGGAGTGATCAGGGGACTTCTCCTGTGGCTTTCTTCCTGGCTTTGTGAATCATTGTCTCCTGCCTTCTCATCATGTTCCCTCCATAGACACATCTGTCACCTCACTTTATCTTTGCTGAAGGACATCCATCAATGTTAGAGACCACTATTTGACCTCATTTTATATAACTTCCTCTTTAAGACCTTATCTCCAAATGCTATTGCACTTGGAGTTATGGGAGCTTAGGATCTCCACATAAATTTGGGTTCATGACTCAACTCATCACAGATAGATTTGGTGGTGTCTTCTGCAATGGTTCAGGCGAGATGTGATGTAGCAGTCCAGGAACAGCAGGATGCATACAAAAGAGTCAGAAACTGTTAAGATGTTTAAATGAAAGAGAAAATAACTGCCCCTCCCATCCATTCTCTATAGCTCTTTCACTCCCCAAAGCAATCATCCCAATTCTTCAGCTCTTTCAGCTTGCATTTTCCTTTTTATGTCTAAAGAACTCACACTCTACCAAAGGAGAAAAGTATCTCTCCTACTTTCAAGTTCAGAATTGATTGGGGACAAGTATGCCGTCAGGTGGCTCAAGAACAAAGCAACAGTTTGATTACTGTATTTAGTTTCCTCTCTCAACCAGTTAGTTACCCATCAGGTCATCATCCAAAGGAATCAGAAATTAAATCAAGTAGGGATAGCACTGATGATATTGAGGTATTATTTGTCTTTATGCCTTATGGTGACATCCAGGTTATATATTAGTCATATAACTTTATTTTCTCTTAGGAACACAAGCTGAAATGCTGATGAGTGAAGAGTAAGATATCTGCGATTTCTTCGAAATCATATGAGCAGAGGATGAGTGAAAGTCTATGTCAAACAAGATTGGCTATGAGTTGAAACTGGGTAGTATAGGACTGATTTTCAGTATTCTTGTTTTCCCATCTTTACACATGTTTGTAATTCTCCATCATAAAAAGTTAAGAGAAAAAAATAGATAAGTTACTAAGACCGAAAGATGAGTGATTTCATGAAGGAAGGAGTGAAGGATGACAAAGGCGAAAATAAGAATTCAGAGTCCGTTGAATATAAGATGTTTATATATTTCCTTAGCAAGTGCCATGTGCTGACACTACTGTGACCGCTGGGCACACAATGGTGACTAGAAGGGAAAAGGTTCGTGTTCTCACAGAAGCTACCTTCTAGTGACTCAGTGACCTTTGTCAGATGAGTCTGAGGGCAGCAATGGAGAATATCTGTCCAGCTGTTTATAGTAAATAGACTTAGTGGGATGTGAGGTGGTTTTAAAAGGCAGAGCAAAAATGTTCAGGGAAAAACAAATTCCGTAGCTACAGTGCTTTTTCTATAGATATTAACTAGAATGTACACAGGCTAGGTGATAGAAGTTGTTGAGATGAAATTACTATAAGATACAATAATCATTACATTTATGGGATAGTTGGAAAGGAATTGAATCAAATCAGACTATAGTCATTACATAAAAAATAATGAAAATGATAAAGTCCCTTTCTCTAAAGTAGTGGTTCTCAACCTTCCTAATGTTGTAAGCCTTTAATACAATTTCTCATGCTGTGGTGACCACCCCCAAACATAAAATTATTTTAGTTGCTACTTCATAACAATGTTTGTCACTGTTATGAATTGTAATGTAAACACCTATTTTTTCCACCTGTCTTTGGCCACCCCTGTGAAAAGGGTCATTTGTTCCCCTAAAGGGTTACATACCCAGGTTGAGAACCATCATTGTTTACTGAAGGCAGTGAAGGAAAACACAACACGAGGCTCAGAAAATAGAATAAAACAAAAACCCTGTCCAGGCCAGATTGCATCATGTAAAGAATGGGTACAACTGCTCTGACTCCGAGGCTACCTGGAACAAGTGTTCTTCCAGTACGTACCTGTCAGCTAGGTGGGGCATATGTATAGTTCACTCTCTTCCTTGACGTCTTTCCCAGATTCATTTCTGTGTAAAACAGCTCCCTGTGTGTCAATCCGAAGTCACTTTAATTGTCAGGTGACAAAAACCTCACTGACTGTAGTTTACAAATAACAATAATGTCCCTTGATGAGGATTTGAGGCTCCCAATCTCACTCATTCCTTGTTCACTGATTTTCCTTATTGTCTGTCCTGTTCCAGTATGGCTGCTGTATCACCAGATATCACATTCTGAGCAAGAAGAAATGAAAAAAAAAAAAAAAGAATATAGTACCAAGTATACAGGGGAAGTTAAAGCATCTCCTAACCCAAACTGTCTAGCAAAATTCTGCTTGCAAATTGCTGCTGGTTGAATGTGAAATCTCAAGTGTCTAAAAGCTTGGTCCCTAGGTGGTTTTGAAGACTATTGTCTCTTAAGAAAGCAGAAACTTGTTAGATGGCATAAATCCCTGGAGGTGAGCGTTAAAGTTTGAGAGTTTAGTTCCCCATCTTTCCTGCTCTCCAAACAGCCTAAGAGCACAATATGAGCAGCTGCCTCATGTCCTCTGCCACCATGAAAGATTATGCCCTCAAATGTGAGACAAAATGAAGTTGTTCTCCCATAAGTTACCTATTAGGGATTTGGTCACAGTGACAAGAAATTAATTAATCCATAAATACTGGTGAAAAATTATGATGATTGGTCATTTCTAGTTACAAGCAAGTCTATAAAAATATTTCAGCTTGCCAGAATGCATCACTAAAGTAGGCAAAGAAAACTCAGATTGAAAATGAGATAAGTTGCCAACTAATAGTAGCTTCCTGTTGACTGAGGGTTGTATCCCATTCAGTCCCAAAGAAACACACTGAGGTCTACATTAATTATAAAATGGTTGGCCTATTAGCTCAGGCTTTTTATTAACTAATTCTTACATCTTAAATTAGCCCATAATTCTTGTCTGTGTTAGCTATGTGGCTTGGTACCTTTTATCAGTGAGGCATTCTCATCTTGCTTCCTTTGAGTCTGGGTAGCGACTGCAGACTGAACCTTTCCTTTTCCCAGAATTCTTCTATTCTGGTTGCCCTGCCTTCCTGCACGGTTATTGACGGATCAGCATTTATTAAAACAATACAACTGACAAATCTTTACAGGGTACAATAGCATTTCACACAGCATCTCCCATATCATGGGATTTTGCAACTGCTTTATTCTTGACTTTTTGTTTGTCTGGCGTTTGTTTTTTGTTTTGTCTTGGTTTTACTTTATATAATAATTATTCTGCTAGTATTTATATCTCATGACCTATTATTCTCACTCAAAATATACAAGTTAGTGATTTTTAATATGTTCACAAGGTTGTTGATTGGTCACTTCCATCAAATTCCATAATATTCCCATTCCTCCAGAAAATCTCTCCTAGTCATAAATAGTCATTTCTTTTTGCTCTCAGCTTCTAATCCCTCAAACTGTACTTAGTTGGACTTTTTCATTGGATCCTGTGTCCTTGACATCTGAGGTCACACAGACGGCAACATCATCATGTCTATGCGAGTTGAACAATTTTGCCCGAAGTTTGTCTATTTTTGCATTTTTCCAGATCATCAGCTTTTGTTCATGGTTATTCTCTGGTCCGTATTTTATATTACATAGAGTTCTTATTTTATGTGCTCAAAACATAGTTATTGTCTTTGTACCCAAAAATTGCTAACATATACCCATCTCCCTGACACTAAATATGCACGAGAGGCATCTGAAATATTTGATAGTCCAGTACCCATCTGTTCCTTCTGTTAATAACAGGCCTTTGATTCTCCCTTTGAGTGTGGTTGCAGTCTTGCCAGGACTCCCCTACCCTTCCACCCAAGGTATGGGAAGTGGCTCAAGTCAACACTGGAAGGCAAAATTTTCACTGCCAAGTAAAAGGATAAAATGGGTTAGATGGGGAGACTACTTTTTCTGTCACCAAATTCTAGGGACTTCAGTAGCTGCTATCCTGAGAACCTTCTTAGGCCAATTTGCCTTCTCTTCTGTGATTCAAACTCTTACCATAAATTTGTTTTTATTGTTTTCTTCCTTCTCAAATGCACCGAAGAAGCCTAACTTATAATAGCAAGCATTTAATGATCATTCATTGAATGACTGTTGCTTTCACACTAATGATAAAATACAAATTGGAGGACCTTAAAACCGAAAGAAGGTAAGATTGTGGCTAACTTTATTTTATTCCCTGAGTTTTACTTCTGAGGTAGCAAAAACGTTCCTCTTTGCCAATCTCTTCATCTTAAATGTCAGCGATTATGCTTTCAGGTCTGATCTAGCTGCTCGTGATGCTTGCATCCTCGTTTCTACTCTGCTGAGCCTGTGCCCTCTTCGTCCTTTCTCCTGCTTACCTTGAAAGGCGGCAGTTATCTCTAGCAGACAGCTATCAAAGGAACCCCTTTCACACACATCCTCCGGAGTCGTCAGGATGACCGTCTCTCAGGTCTGCTATATCACCGCCCGCAGCGCTGGATGCTACATTTCCTTCTCCTTTTCGTTTCTCTCCTGGATATACAATGTGGAGGTCATCTTTTGGACCCTTCTGTTTATAGCCGAGTTCTCAATAAATGCTCCTAGAGTTTCTACTTCAGGCTGAGAGAAGTTTGGAATAGAGAGAAACTGTGAAGATAATTTGGATCCAACTCCTTCCCTTTGTGGAACAGAACAAGACAGCCAAGTCAAGGGTTGAGGCGCCAGTGTGGACACACCTTCCAGCATATCCTCTGTTATTATTCATCCTGTCAGACTCTGCTTTCTCCTCATGTCTAACTGCTTGTTCTCCTGTAGAATTCCACACTATTGGAAATACTAAGACATGTCTATTTAAATTCAGTACTTCATCTTTTATTATTTTTTAACTTTGAAAGATGGTCTACTTTTCTTGCTAACAGAGTCTGAGCCAGGGGCTGATGTGCCAAACATCCTTTCAGGTTACTTTGGGCAAATAGGTGTGAAGACAAGGAGCAAGAACAGGAATGGAGATGGCCGGCTGGGGAGATAGCCAGTAGATAAAGTGCTTATTTTCATGAGGACCTGAGTTCAAGTCCTACAGCCCACACACTAAAGTCAGGCATGGTGGTACATGTTTGTAATCCTGGGGAGGCAGAGAAAGATGGACCCTGCAGGCTTAGCCCGGCTATTAATCCCCAGTTCCAGTGAGAAATCCTATCTCAAAAGGGAGGGGGGAGTAGATTCTGAGAAATAATACTGGAGGTTTATCTTTGGCCTTCAAGAACATACTAACAGGTACACACACACACACACACACACACACACACATCAACAGATATTCACTTGCACACATACATAGAGAGAAGATACATGCATACATATACGTACATACATTACATACGTGCATACATACATACATAAAGATACATAGATAGATAGAGAGAGATTATAGATAACCAGAAGTGGACGAAGAGAAAGGTCAACTTGCAAAAGCAACCAATAGTATTAAGCAGGCCTACCAAGATCCTATGGAACTAGAATACTTCCTCAGAGTTACCACTGTCAGGTGCAGATGGCCTTCCTAGGCATTGGATGTAGCCATGCTCAATATCCTGTTGAGATGGAGGCAGCCCCAGGCAGGTTGAGCCACCCCTAAGGACTGGCTGAAAGCTAAGGTTGTGCACTGACAGCCCCCAGATGCCAAGTCCTTACTTGGAGGAGTTTATGGGGAAGGTCTGTCCATCCCAAGCCTATTACAGATTCTACCTGCCCTTGGACAACCGTAGTCACAGACATCTTATTTAACAGGAAACACTGTCTTAGACATTCCTCCCAATCCCTGACCTTGGGGAGTTTTAAAGTCTATTAGGAAAGACAGCTAATAAATCATGACGAAGATGTGAAGGGTAAAATAGCACACAAGAAAGCAGACAGACACTCCCCCACCAAGGGGTGTGTGGTAAGCTGGGAATACCCAGAAGGCCTGGCTGCCTCGACTTAGCTAAGGCAGACAGGGGAAAGGAGAGCAGAGGCTGTCCTTTTAGAGGACAGTTAGAGGTCGCTGAGTCTCCACTTCCTTCTTTGCTTCAATCTCTCTCTCCTCGCCAGTACCATAATCCCCTTCATTTCGCTTCCCACTTATCCAGACGCTCTCCTGATTTGCTCTAACATCTCCGGAGCTATTTCTCTCCATTGCAGGAGCTAGTCCCTCAGCCCATTCTAAGTGAAGCTTTAAAACCTAATTGTGCGACGTCTTTTGCACATCGACTATGATTGCACACCTGGCAAATGGCATTTTCAAGGGATTTGTAGACTTAATAAGGTTCAGGTTTCAAATATGTACATAATTAAATTTCTGTTCTTAATAAAAAGACATTACTGGCTACATGCTAAGTGGTAATGAAATCCTAAAAGGGGAGGGGGGTGGGGACGAGAGTCAGTTAACAGACGTTTCCTTGGGAGCTTTCGTACACGTCCTACTGCTCAAAGGTTATGTTGCAAAACTTACAAAGGGAATATCATCAGAAAATGTGGTATTGGGACATAAAATGTTGGGGCCAGAAACTCTACAAAACAAAGGAAAAACGGTTTGTGGCATTCCGACTTCATCACTGGAGAAAAAATTAAAAATGCTGCATTGAAAATAATTGGAGGATTGGAAGCCTCCTCCTAGAGCCTGGCTGCCTTCCACAGCTTGAGAACCTCCGACCCAGCTCAGAGATCAGTGATAAGCTAGGCGTGCCCAGCCACAGCCTCCTTCCCTGGGAAGCTTCCCACACACGGTGAAAGCGAGTGAGAACAAACCTCAGCCCCCAGCGCACCACCCAGGAACGCTTTCAAGCCAAGCGCGCTGGCTGCACACTGGCAGCAGTAGAGTCTTGGCAAGTGACAAAAGCCCCCCGAAGCGCTGATTGTCTCTGCCAAGAGAAGCCTGTGCAGTCAGGGGTTATGGGCTTCTGAGCCCGGAGGGCTGCACGAGGTGGGTGGGGAGGTTAGCAAGATCCAATAATAATTAATGCTGCTACCAAGATCTCCTCGCCTCTGAATCCGGGCAAACCCCCATTAGCCTTTGATGCTCTGTGAGAATCTGGAAGACAAGGCATTAACTTTGGGATGCAGAGTGATCTCTGCTACTCAGCCACCTGCAGGGGCTTGGGAGGCGCCCCTGGGAAAGACGTCCTGTCAGAAGTCAGCGCAGCTTCCGACTGGTTTGACTTTTGGGATGGAATCCCTTGGCTCCCGAGATGAAATAGAGCCTAGATACACAGCCCGAAGGCGTGGCAGACCTCTGTACATCCGTGAATGACTCCTGGTTGTGAGAGGAGGAAGCAGAATATTAAACTTTCTGGGTTCTGGCATGGATCCCTGCTGCCTCTGAGCCCAAAGTCACGCTGACTGCCCCATGTGAAGGAAGCTTTGTGTCTCCACAAACCCAAAGCAAATCTCATCCCTGGGCCCCAAAGGCTGTTCCGGGAACACAGAACACCTGGGTGGGTGCCGGGGTTCCTGCTTAGGTCACAGGGGATGAAAGAAAGCTGCCTCCCAGCAACCAACAAAACCTGAGTTCTCATTTTGATCCAAATCCAAAAATCGGTTTCGTTTTGGAAAGTAAGCTAGTTATTCACTCTCATGGCTTCTGCTCAGATTGAGTTATGGACATGGAACTTTCAAGTCAACCACCATTTGGGTCCATGCTTTGTGTCTGGTGGTAAGAGAGGATAAGAAACTTATCATATATGAAATTAATGAAATCACCAGAGAATAGGTAAAAATTTAAAACAAGAATCCCGGACTAGGGTTTAAGCAAAACAAATGGAAAAAAACGTTTCTTAAGTGCTCTTTTTGTACAGAGTTCCGAGGATCCGCTATGTTTACCATGTCAGAATGCTCATGGTGAGACGTGAAGGGGATACACAGACTTCTCCAAAGAGACATCTCCACCAGAGTATCAGATATGCTGGACATTCCTGAGTGTGCCCAGTGTCTTCTCTGTGAGCACAGCTCTCAGCATCCATGTTATTCTGAAGACAGTAACACTGGTTCCTTCTGCTGCGGTAAAGGACACATATTTCAGGCAGTGTAGACTATAGAGAGAATGGGTAACTTAAGAAGCTGAAGCTGTGAAGCTGGGTGGTGGTGGTGCACGCCTTTAATCCCAGCACTTGGGAGGCAGGCAGATCTCTGTGAGTTTGATGCCAGCCTGGTCTCCAAGAGCTAGTTCCAGGACAGGCTCCAAAACTACAGAGGAACCTTGTCTCGAAAAACCAAACAAAACAAAATAAAACAAAAAGCAGAAGTTGTGGAAATAAGTGAAACATTTTGCCATTAAAATGTGTTCTTCTAAAATGAAAATTATTTCATTATTTGCAGGAATTCTTATAGCAGTAACAATAACAGCCACGATATATCAAATGCTTAATATGTATAAATGGTAAGTTTAGTGACTTACATAATTTCATTTTATGAGATCAGTGCAATTATCTTTGGATGTGGAAGCATGCACAAAGAAGGTGAATAACATACTAGAGGCTCACAATGGAGGATGGCAAGGCCATGAGACTTGGATTTTGCAGTTCTGTCTCCCTCTATAGTCAACAGTTTGGACTTCCTCATCTTTTCTCAACGCTGCCTAATGAGTAGTTTTAAAGAGTTTATAAGCTGTTTGGTGAAAACCTTTCCATAGGACATGTTTATGGATTATCAGTTGCCAAGGCAACCAGAACTCTGTATTCTCAGCTCTGTCTTTCAGGGCAAAGGCAGTGTGTTCTTTTCTTCCCTCTGATTACCCCATACTGATTCCTCTTGCTGGTCTCTCTCCTCTGCTAAGTGGTTAAACTCTTCAGGGACTTTGAATCTTTGAACCCATACCAGCAGTGTACCAGGTATATTATATGTGCTCAGTGAATGTTTAAATGACTGAGAAATTTGAATGAACCAGAGAATTGCACATAAACCAAGAAAACTCAAAGAACTAAAAGGAATCAAATGCAAGGGGTAGACAGGAATTTGCCGAATACTTAGCATGTGCAAGTATTATGAATTATTTATTTCAGAATTAATTTAGAAAGACTTAGAATCAACCTGTAAAGCAATGCTGTAACATTTTCCTCTCATTTATAGACAAGGGAACCATGCTGGAATGGATTAAGCACATTGCCTTGGGCCACACAGCACATAGACTGCCATGGAATCTGAACCTAGGTGTTCTGGCTTCCAAGCCCCGGCTTTTTATTTTCTGCCCTTCTGACTCTTTTCAAGATCCTCTGTCTTGTTAAATGTTTCTTCTAAGTTCAAAGACGTCTCCTCCTGGGTTGTAGCATGTCTTTCAAATTTCACAAGAACAATCGCCAAATACTAATCCTATGAGAATTTAGCAAAGCCTCAGAAGCATGTGGTTGCTGTGACTTGCCTCTAAAGTGTCCCCAAAGGTTTTGCTGACAGACTGTGACTTTACTAGGAGACAGCGAAACTTTGAAAAGGTTTGAGCCCTGTGAGAGAAAGTCTGGTCATTACAAGAGTCCTCTTGCATGGGATATGAAGACTGCAGTCCCTTCTTCTCTTTCCTTCTCCCATTCTAGCTTCCAGGTGTTAAGCAGTTGGCAGTCTGGTCCCACAATGATGCCACATCTCTCCCACTGACCCAAAAGCAACAGAGAAAACTGAATGTGTTATGTGTGATGATACCTCTGAACTCGTGAGCCCAAATAAACTTATTCTCCACTTAATTCGGTTATCTCAGTATTTGGTCATAGTCATGTAAAGTTGACTATCACAGTGATAAAAATATAAATTAGTAGCTGGTAGAATGAATATAATGATGATGGATGGATAAATGGATGGTTAAGTGGATTTGGTAATGCCTACTTTATCTTTATTAACAAAGAAATGATAATGGCCAAACCAGAGGTAAGGTATTTAGTTGTCCAGCAAGGAAGTTGTTCTCTAATTTGCTCAAGTAGCAGATCTTCCACAGCATTGGTTCTACAGCAAGCGTAGACGTAAAATTTATTTTTATCTCCATATATGTTAAAATGTAATTAAATAGTTTTTATCATTTTTAAATTGCATTTGGCCACTTGAAATAAAATTAAAATTGAATTGAATAACAAAACCAAATATTTTCATGTGTAGGCTGTCCAAATGGTTTATTGGAAAAGAAAAGAAGACAACACCAAAAATGTTCTGTAATGTGCACTGCCTGTTTGTTCTGCCTTTCTTGTTCACCTCTGCAATACGTGAGTGCAGCAATTATGGAGTAGGACTGATGAGCTTGGGACACTGGCTGGAGAATCTCTCCATGTTTCACACGACAGGAGAGTGTGCAAATGACACTGTCCCTAGTGTCTTGCGATGTGATAGGAGAAACATTTCCGTTAGTTTGCAAATGGGCATATACACAAATGAAATTTGTCTTACACATGGCATGATATCCCTCCACAATGACAAATAATTACAATATAGGTCTGCCATTCAGTATCCAGAACATTATGGACCAACCACATGTGCTTTACATTCAGAAATATCAAGACACTGCTAATGCAATGTGTTGCATACGGAGCAAGGCTCCTACTCAACATTAATGTTCCACTCATGAAAACAGGAAAACAGTCACACTAAATGGAATAACTAGATTCCACATAAAGCTTTTCCCCCAGGTGTTGTTTAGATGCTAACTGAGTTTGCCACAAATTTTTCAGCACCTGAATATCGGAACCTCTCGCTTCAGAATTGCAGATGAAGGTCTGAGGATGCCTTTCTCTTGATTCTTTTTTGCATGCGTCATTAAGACTGGAAACTGAAGGAAAATGGCCACCTATCAAATGGCATAGAAGAGCTACTACATATTCATCCATCCATTTGTTTGTCCTTAATTCAACCAATGTGACAACCTACAGAAAATAAGCCAGTTAGATTTCGTGATACATTTGTGATGTGGGCTGACAAAATTATGAAGATGGGGGAAATGTTTTTTTCTAAAAGCCCTGCCCATCTTTCCTCCTTTCAGACAGATCTCTTCCTGCTGATACTGGCTCCCTGGAAGCAGTCGAAGCCCCAATGCCACTTGAGCCCTGAAAAGAAGCAATTCTGTATTCTCTGGTCTGAATCCTAGTTATGCTAAAAGTCCAAACTAGGGGCTTTCAATCAGCACAATGAATAACTTTTCTTCATTTTTTAAAAAAGCAATGGGGGTGATTTACATGTAGTTAAACTGAAGATAGTAGCACGTGACAGCACTTGGAAGATAGAGAGAAGCAGGAGGAGTGTCGTCAAAGCCAGCCTGGGCTAAAGGAGTCCTTACTACAGCTGACAAATGCTGCCCAGATACAGCATGGGTAGCAACTTCTGGTCGCTTTCTGGCACAGTTTCTAATTCCCACTTATCATTGCGCTAAAAGACTCAGTGTGACGCACTGAGATGAGGGGCACGGCTTTCCTCAGATCACATTCCAGGGATGGTCCCAGTTGGTCAGACTCCATACACCCAGGATCCAGGGCGAAGTAGTATCCCTGTGTAACAGGGCGGGAGTCAGGGGGCAATTCTGGAAAGAGAAGTTTAAAATGTGAGCAGGCTCTTTCTAGCCTTAATGCCTATCGGGGAGAGATTATAAATCGTGCCAATTGAGGGCAAAGGCTAGTTCTGAAGAGCAGATACAAACATCACAGAGAGAAGATTGACCCATTTTGAAGGGTGAAGGCTCCGCAGCGTTTGGGAGGCCAGTTTTTGCAATCCCACAGTCTGCACAGGGCAGACACGCGATAGTCAAGAGCACCTTCTAGGATAACTGAACCGAGAGACTGAGGAAAAGGAACCCTCAGAGTCTACCCTGGAGAAGAAATGGAAGGAAGAGCAATCTGCGCATGTCCAGTATCGGCCATTCATTCCTCAGCTACCAATATTCACGCACACTTAGGCAGTGCAGACACTGGGCACAGGTTAAGGGAGCTGACAATTCGTTCTATGGCAACCCTCATGGGTTGGTGTCTGGCCCTGGTGGCCACGGAATAATGGTTCTACAGAGCTACAGTTTCTGTACTAAAGTAGCTGCTTCTCCTCAGGAACCTGTGATAAAAAAAATATTGCTAGTTGCTAGGGCAATAGCAAACATTAAAAATTTCTCTCGACCCAGAAAACCTCTTCACAAAGATAGCAGAGACAGAAATGAACCAATTTAATTACCGAATAAACATGAAGTCAGGATGCACACACAGGTGGTAGGCAGTTCACTAAGAAATGACAAGCCAAACAAATACTGCCTATATTATACGGGTCTTCAAATCATCACCTCTCCTCAAGGCAGAGGGCTTGACAGTACTGGGTGATACCTGGTAACTGTTAGTCTACTTGTTTCAACCAGAAGAAAAACCATCTTTGTCTGGCTGGTGGCAATTCAACAGTTTGGGGTGAGTGCTGCTCCGGAGGTGAGTCCCCTCCCTCCAGCCCCACAGAGAAGGCCAGCGTGAGGCCTGGGGTCTTCTCCTTGATGTTTACTGATGTTTCAGAGAGAGAGTCCAGGTCCTTGAGAAGGACATTCCCCAGTCACGAGAGTCACAAAAGACCTATCTAGTTCCAAAAGAATGCTCAGACCTTACAAAGGGAAAGAAAGTACTTATAATTATATGTTTCTCACATAAATGGTCTAGGATACAGGAGGGGAGGGAATCTCAAAGCTTATTTTTGACGAGGAGAATTTTATCCTTTTTTAAAAAAATATTATTTTTATTTGTCCTCCCACATCTCACTGCTAGATATTGAGACCCTGATCTGTCCCCCATCTCCCCACGCCCCTATCCCCAGGAGATGTTAATAGGCCATTCGGGGCCATGATTTCGAACATGGCAGCCAACTGTGAGCTTTGCAGCCTTTCCTGTAGATTAATTAAAATGTGTTCTCAGGATGAGAATCTGTCACAGAGGTGGCAGTTGCATTTACAGAAGCCCCCAGGAGGCCACTGATGCTCCTTCAGGGCGAGGACTCACTGCCTAAGCTACAACATCCTTTTCCTCAAAGGGATACCTACCCAGTGAGACAGAATAACCCCCCACAAGCCACACAGAGACTAAGAGTTTGAAGGAATTGTTTTCTAGATTCTCAAATTTCTTTTTCACTCTTCAAAAAACAAAACAAAATGGTCTGTTAGAATATCGCACTGGTCTCTTCTGCCACGTCTTTCTCTTCCAGGAGCTCATGGTCATCCGTCTCCTTCTGTCTGAAAAGGAGGGCAGTACTCGCAGTCTTCAAATGGTACTTTCTTTCCTAGTGGGGTAGCACAGTGTGCAGTGCCGATAATCCAAGAAAAAATAACTGCTGAAGACAGTTCTGGAGCAGTCGAGCAATGGAGCTCAACCAAGAAGTCCAGGTGACATCTCTTCCACCAAGACATCAAACACGTGGTCCTATCTATCTCAGAGTTGGGGAGTGATCAACTGTTCAGCAGGGAGAAACTGTTTACTGTGTTTATTTGATTTGGGGAAAAATAAAGTTAGATGGTTCTTGAATCAAATAACATCCTTCTTTTTGGGCTGACTGTTGTGACAAAGATTGACATTTTTGTTTGTTTTTCAAGACAGGGTTTCTCTGTAGTTTTGGAGTCTATCCTGCAACTAGCTCTTATAGACACACTGGCCTTGAACTCACAGAGATTTGCCTGCCTCTGCTTCCCACTTTTGCTGGGATTAAAGGTGTGTGCCATCACCACCCGGCCAAGACTGGCTTTTTTACTAACTTTCTTAGTTAGGGTTTCTATTGCTGTGAAGACACACCATGATCACAGCAGCTCTTATAAAGGAAAACAATTAAATAAGGTTGGCTTACAGTTTACGAGTTTAGTCCCTTGTCATCATAGCAGGAAGTAAGGTGGTGTGCAACAGACATGGTGCTAGAGAAGGAGTCAAGAGTTCTATATCTGGATTGGCAGGCAGCAGGAAGAGAGTGAGACTCTGGGCCTGGTTTGAGCATCTAGAACCTCAAAGTCCATCCCTAGTGACACCCCTGTGGCCTTCCCCCAACAAGGCCACACCTGCTGCGGAAGCATATTCTGCTCCTTCAACCAATAGCCTTTAAGATACCAGCCCACTTGGGTGTGGTCTCTTATACTGTAAAAGCAGCGGTACACGTGTGCCCTCTCTCTTGCTTCCAGCTCCAGCTTCCAGCTGCTAGACTCTGTTCCTATTAGCGCAGAGGACTGTTGTCTAGGACAGTGATCTGTAAGTTTTCCCCTTAAATAAAGAACCCCTTTTTTATTCATAATTCTGAACTTGTGTGGGATTGTTTTGTGACTTACGTCATCACACACCTCCAGTGATGCCATTCCGTATGAGTCTATGGGGGTCATTTTAATTCAAACCATCACACTAACTTGCAAACATTGTACAGAATGTGAATGAGTTAAAGCCACAGTTTAAAGCCCAGACTTTGAAGAGAATATATAAATACACATATGCACATTTCTATCATGGCAAAAGTATTTTCTTTATACCTCAAATAGTTCACTTGAGGTAATTGTTAATCATTGCCCCCTTGATTGATTGGGCTTAGAAGCACACTGTAAACATCTCTGGAGAGTTTACAGAAAAGTGTAACGAAGGAGGGAAGTCCTACCTCGAATGAGGGTAGAATCATCCCATGGCTGGAGTCCTGTACTGAGTAAAAAGGAGAAAGCTGGCTGAGTCTCAGCACTCAGCTCTCACTGCTCCCCACTTTAGGTGATGGACTCTTCCCTAAACTGTGAACTAGAGTAAATCCTTATTTCACCTACCCAAGACCAATAGAAATCTATCAGTCCTTGAATAAACTTAGGTTGACAGGCTCATTTCACTGAGAGAGATCACACACCAAGAAAACGATGCATTGACAGGAAACTGGAAAGACTTACAGGTGTAGTGAAATAGATCTGGGATTTGGGGTTTATTCAGGTTTGGTGAGGACAAGGACCAGGAGATGATAACTTAGAACTGGCTGGGTTTGTGTGTCAACTTCACTCAAGCCAGAATCTTCAGAGGAAGGAGCCTCAGTTGAGGAAATACTTCCATGAGATTCAGATGTAAGGTATTTTCTTAACTAGTAATCAATGCGGGAGGGCCCAGCCCACGGTGAGTGATGCCATCCTTGGACAGATTAAGCAAGCTAGCTAGATTAGGGCAGGCTAGTTTGTCTCAGTTCAACAGGCTGCTAGATACAGAGTCAAGCTGCAGGGTAGAGAGGCCACAATTGAGGATGAGTGGCTTTGGGGTATGCAGGGTAGAGGATTAGTATTTCCCAAAGGTTAAGTGGACTTTGGATTGGCCAGTTCAAATATGAAAGGCAAACAAGATAATTTGTTATTAATCAAGCAATGGACAGTCTCACCCCAACAGTAAAGCCTTGAATGCTCAAATGTCACATACAGAAACTAGAAGCATAGTAAACAGAATAGAATTTGACCTTTACTGTAGAATGGCAATGATTTAAGAAAAGTGGGCTTTGCCCAGCATTGGAGGTTGTAAGGAAGCTTGATGTCTTACATAGATGTGAAAAATCCAGATAGGGTAGCTTAATAAAGTTAATCCAGAAAGGGAGAGAACACATGAAGAGGTAATGGCTTATCAGCTAGAAAAGAGACATACTTGGTCACTGGAGTGCTTTAAATGCGATTTTGAGTTCTTTGGATTTGGGCTTGATTGGTTGCTTATTGTTGCACAGACATAACTATGAGTTAATTTTTAAAAACAAAATTCATTTACTTATTTATTTTACATTCTGACCAGATTTCCCCCTTCTTCTTCTCCTCCCATCCCCTCTCCCACCTCCAAATCCACTCCTCTACATGTATCAACAAAGCATGGCATATCAAGTAGTGGTGAGAACTTTGTATTATGGTGCGGGAGAATTGTCTGTATTCTGTCAATCATGTTTTAAATAAATGCTGATTGGCCAGGCAGGAGGTGTAGGCAGGAAAACCAGACAGGAAGTGGAAATGATGCAAGGAGAGAAGGAAAATTCTGGGGAGGAGGAAGTTGATTCCTCCCACTCCTGCCCAGATCACCGAAGCAGCGGGATGTGAGCTGCCCCACTGAAAAAGGTCCTGAGCCACATGGCTAATATAGATCAGAAAAATGGGTTAATCAAGATGTGAGAGTTAGCCAGTAAGAAGCCTGACCTAACAGGTCAATCAGTATTATAACTTATAGAGATCTCTTGTGTGATTTTACTTGGGACTAAACAGCTGGGGGAACAGGGCAGGACAAGAACCCCAACAAACAAACAGGCCCCTCATGTTACAGTATTAAGGCTGGACAAGGCAATCCAGTATGAGGAATAGGTTCCCAATAGCCAGTCAAAGCATTAGGGACAGTCCCTGCTGCCATTGTTAGGAGTCCCATAAGCTGTAGACCAAGTTACACAAATGTCACATATATGTAGAGTGCCTAGGTCAGTCCCATGGAGGCTCCTTGGTTGTTGGTTCAGACTCTGAGTTCCTATGAGTCAGGTTAGTTGTTTCTGTGGGGTTTTTTTTGTAATGTCCTCATAGAATCCTTCCTCTCTCTCTTCAGCAGGATTCCCTGAGCTCAGACTAATGTTTTGCCTAAGGGTCTCTGCATCTGTTTCCATCACTTACTGGATGAAGGCTCTCTGATGACAACTGGGGTAGTCACCAATATGATTACAGGAGATGGCCAGTTCAGGCTATCTATCCACCATTGCTAGGAGTCTTAGCTGGGATCACCCTTGTAGATTTCTGGGAGTATCCCTTGTATTTGGTTTCTACCTGACACCAAAATGCCCCCTCCCTCCAGTCATCTCTTTTAGTACCCACACCCTTACGGAGCACTCAAGTTCCCACTCCCACCCACCGACAGTCCATCCAGGAGATCTCTTCTGTTTCTCCTTCCCAGGGAGATCCACATGTCACCCTTTGAGCCCTCCTTGTTACTAACCCTCTCTGGGGCTGTGGATTGTAACATGGTTGTTGTTTACAGCTAATATCCACCTATGAATGACTACATGCAATACATGTTTGTCTTTCTGGGTTTACCTCACTAAGTATGTTTTTGTTTCTAGTTGCACTCATTTGACTTCAAATTTTAAAGCATTGTTTTAAATGGCTGGGTAATACTCCATTGTATAAATGTACCATGTTTTCTTTATACATTCTTTGTTTGCGGGGCATCTAGGTTGTTTCCAGGTTCTGGCTATTACAAATAAAGTTGCTGTGAACATAGTTGAGCAAGTGTCCTTGTGGTATGATTGAGCATGCTTTGGGTATATGCCCAAGAGTGGTATAGCTGGGTCTTGAGGTATATTGAGTCCCAATTTTCTGAGAAATTGCTACGTTTATTTCCAACGTGACTGTACAAGTATTCACCACAAGCAATGGAGGAGTGTTCCCTTTGCTCCACATCCTCTCCTGCATAGAAGGTCATTTATGAGTTAGTTTGTTTAATTGTTTGTTCATGCTCTCAACAACATGTCAGATGATGGACCCTCAGAAATTCTTTATGGGCAGTAAGAATTTCGTGTCAGGCAGCTTATGGACACCAGAAGAACAGAAATTGAAAGAGGAAGCTATCTGACCAAATTCACTAAGCCAAGAAGCAGTAGAGCCCTCACCCTCAGGAAGTCCTCACTGCTGTGAATACTGTATTTCTCTTGGAAACTGTGTGATAGAGAAATGGGGAAAAGCAAGGCTAAGAAAAGAGACACGGGCAATGCGTGTTATTCAGCTTCCCACCTTGTGTGAAGATTTGAGATAAATGGATTGAAAAGACAAAAGGGTTATTTGGGCTCCAGTTTTCACTCCAAATTTCATTGAACTAAATTGCTTCAGGCCTCTGGCAAGGCAGAACACTTTGAGGCATGCAAAAAAAAAATGAAGCTACTCATTGCATTATGACTGAGAAGTAAGAAGAAAAGAGAGAATCTGGGGTCAAAGACCCATATTCTGCCCTTGGGCATGCCTCTAATGACCTACTTCATCCAGCTAGACCCCGCCTCCTAACATTTCTACAGCCTCTCAATAGCCAATATGTGTGATGCAAACATTTAACATATGAGATGAAGGGAGCCATTCCAGATATAAAGCACAACCATATACAAACAGTCAAAACACATTACTATGCTGCAAGCACATTTATGGGGAATCTGTAAGCAACCCCACTGTAACTCCATAGTGCTGCTCTGATAACAGTTTGTGTCCAGAGTGTAAGCACAGACTCTAATCCAGAAGGGACATTTTTAACACATGAACTGAGAAAATCACCACTATGGTAGTAGATGTGACTCTGATATCCCAAGTAAGAACTGTGCTCATGAGAACCCCAAGGATGAAGTCCCAGGATCACAAGAGGTAGTACAAATTTTATTAAAAAGGAACAATTTCTGCTAAAATATTTGGTTTCATACAAGCAGCTAATTTGCAACATATGGCACATTTTTGGTGTATGCTGGATCAATTAAGATAATTCATGGAAGAAATCTCTTTAGGAAATGACTAAATTCTTAACCTAGCCATCCCAAGATCTATTTTTACCCATGTATCCTCAGATTCCCCAAGCTTGTTACCAGAAAGAAAAAGGAATGACTTTCAGAATTTTTAAAGGATACAAAGAAAATGACAATGATTGTAACAGTTATATGTTTTCCCCAAATCAATTTTAAATATAAAAGTAGCAATTTAAAACCATAGGACTCAAAAATGGGGCTATAAATATTTCTTATGTAAAATATTGCCTAGGAAAGATATTTATTGTTGTCATTGTATTATCACCTTAACCCACAGAAGATAGACATATTATACCCTAATTTTTCAAATAAATACAATGTTCAACAATGTTTTAACAAGTTATATAAAGGGTAGGAAACTAACCCATATTAGATTCACAATTGCTTTTTAAAAGCAGCTTTATACAGATTTAACTGTCAGATAGAAAAAGCACACATTGGAAAAATATTTAGAAGGTATTATTTAGTGATCTGTGCATGAATATGTATATAGAGGCATGAAAACAAGGTGGCAAACATGCCCACAATTCAAAGCGTTCCTTTATGTGCCTTAGTTATTCATTTTTCCCTATGACAGTCACTTATCACTATGGGTTATTTTGCATTTTCTATGGTTTTCTGTAAATGTAATCATATGATACACTTCCTGACACCTCTGAGTTTTGACCTCTTTTCCTTAGTGGAGTTATTTTGAGAATCGTCTAAGGTGGTGTGGGCATCAGTGGTTCACTCCTCGTTGTTGAGTAGTATGGATAGTCTCAATTAGTTTATGAATTCTACATGTTAAGTAAGCATTGCACTGTTTCCATTTGGAACCTACTGCAAATTAAAATTTGAAGAATACTAATGTGTGGATACAAATATTAATATGCTTTCATTGTTATGAGTAAAAGAAGTAGGGGTTAGAATTAGCAGTGGCATAGGTTTAATTTTTTTGTCCTGATGGGAGTCTCACTAGTAGCCCTGTTTGTCCTGAATTATATAGAAAACACTGTCCTCAAACTTACAGAGTTCCATCTGCCTCTGCTACAGCCTCCTGAATGCTGGGATCAAAGGTGTGCATCACCACAAAGAGCACACATGTGCACGCGCACACACACAAACACACACATTCATATTCAATATATATTTGTATTCAATATATAGAGACAATAGAATTTATTTTATTAGTGTTTTGTTTATTTGGGGGATTATAATTACATTTCTCGTTTCCCCTTCCTCCCTTCACGTGTTCCCCCTTATATTCACAAATAAGTGTAGTCTTTACTCCTCAACAAGGAAACTTTGAAACAATAGAGTTAACTACAGAAAACCACAACCAATCAAAATGCCGGGTTCTGGATCCCAGTCCCAGTGAATACATATACAGAACACTCCTCTACCTAAGACTCAGGGAACACTGTGGAAGAGGGACAGAAAAAGTATGAGTCAGTGGATCAGGGGCTTTGCTGTGAGACTGTGTCTCCTGATATCAGAAGCTACATCAATAGTCTCACCAACATGACTGCCCAAACATGAGCTGAACAAGGGCAACACATTTTTAAGCCTCATCTTACGTTCCCATTAAGAGTATTGAAGGCCCCAAATCTCTACACATCATCAACATCCCGTGAGGACAAGTGTTTTCAAACATGATTATATTAAGAGATATGCAGTATGAGTTACCACCTCATAGTGTTAATCTATATTTTCTTAAAGACTAACACTAATAAGAATCATTTCATCTGGCGATGGATGGAGATAGAGACAGAGACCCACATCGGAACACTGGACTTAACTCCCTAGGTCCAAACGAGAAGCAGAAGGAAAGAGAACGTGAGCAAAGAAGGTAAGATCAGAGAGAACCTTCATCCGATGATGGATGGCGATACAGACGGAGACCCACATTGGAGCACCGGACTGAGCCCCCCAAGGTCCAAATGAGGAGCAGAAGGAGGAAGAAAATGAAAAAGGAAATAAGGACTGCGAGGGATGCGATCACCCACTGATACAAGGGGACTGATCTAATGAGAGTTTACCAAGGCCAGTTGGACTGGGACTGAAGGAGGACGAGGACGTGATCCAACCAGATTTTCTGAATGTGGCCGGATTCTCTGAACGTGGCTGGCCCGGAGTCTTTCTGAAAAGCCATTGACAATGACACTGGGACTTGTTTCCTCTGCATATACTGGATTTTTTGGGATCCAGTCTGTTTGGATACTCACCTTCCTGAACCTGGAGGGAGGGGGGAGGAACTTGAACTTCCCACAGGGCAGGAAACCCTGACTGCTCTTAGGGATGGAGAGGGAGGAGGAGAGGGAGTGGGGGGAGTGGGAGGGTGATGGGAGGAGGGGCGGAAATGGAAACTTTTATAATTTAATAAAATTACTTTTAAAAAAAAAAGAATCATTTCATGTGCTTTCTTGTTCTAACTTTTATCATTTTTGATTGGATTGTTTGCCATGTATTTTGAGAATTCTCTACATATTCTCCATGTAAATCCTTTATCAGATATGTAGATATTTTCAATACTCCCTCATATAAAGACTTCAAGGTCTCAAAAATGATCATTGGGCTGTGAATAATGTTTAAGTTAAGCATTACCTAACAAAGACACTTGCTTATCTTTTCACATCCTTAACAGTATCTTCTAAGCCAAGGTCTTAATTTGGATTAAGTACAATTGTTCTTTTGTGCAGTGTGTTGTTGGTGTTCCATCAGAGAATTCTGTAAACCAGCGTCACAGAGACATCCTCTTTCATGAAGTTTCCAGGATTACCTTTAGGCTGGAGAGCTTTTAATGCCATTCTGCCCTACAGTTCTTCTTAACCCATCTTCCCTAACCACCTCCCTCCATTCCCATGTCAGTAGCAGCAGTACTCGGTTCCCTTTTAGCAGTCTGCAGCCTTGGACGTTTCTCCAGGCATCAATTTGAACCACTTTGCGGCTCATCTAGCTTCTGTCTTCTAAGAGCCTGCATCTCCTTGCCTGGGGACTAATATCCCGAGTGCAGCATTTCATACATGTCAGCCATTTCAGGCCTAGAGGTGAGTCCACACCCCCTGGCTCTCTTCTAACCACAAGCAGGGGTGCTGCAAAATCTCAGACTCCAGCAAACCGCTTTTCCTTAGTTGTGAATGAGCCACCTGAAGTTAGAATACATCATTCCAGTCCCCTACATTGTGTTCCTTGCTCATAAAACCCAAGGCATTTAACAGCACATGATAATAACGGATGTTTGTGTGCCCTTCACGCTGACAAAAAATGTTTTTTAAAAACAATTCTATACAAAGCAGTTGCCTATGCTCCAATAGATGGCCCTACACCCACAGAAATACTGGCAGCACTAATTGAACTTAGTATATTTTCTTTTAAATGCAGTCTTTTCTCATTTTACATAGCTGTCCCCACTCCCAAACCTTCCACTCCTCCTGTCCCACCCTTCCCCCACCCCAAGCCCCATCCACTCCTCAGAAAAGGTAAGGCTTCCCATGGGGAGTCAATGAAGTCACTTTGAGACAGGACCAAGGCCCTTCCCCCAAATCTAAAATGGGAGAGATAGTGGGAGGAAGTCTGGGAGGAGCTGGGGGCGGGAGATGGGGTTATGGTGAAAATACCTCCCACAAATGCATGAAATTCTCAAAGAATAAAAAATAAACAAAATGGAGGTTCATTCTACTTTCACAAGGGTATTATTTTTAAAGGCTTATTTTTATTGTTGTGTGCGTGTATGTGCTCTGTGTGTGTGTGTGTGTGTGTGTGTGTGTGTGTGTGTGTGTGTATGTGTATGTGTTATCTGGGTGTATGCCGCACATGCTGGTGCCTGCAGAGGCCAGAAGACAGCATCAGGTCTCCTGAAACTGAAATTCCAGGAAGTTGTGAGCCTCCCCACAAGGGTGCTAGAAGTTCTCTCAAAGAATAACAAAAGCAACCTCTCCAGCCCCTGGAGGGTATTTTTACTTATTATAGAATGTCTAAGGTTATTATTTAAAAATAAAATTTCTAAAGCCTGGCAGCTGGCGTCTTACACTCTTTTATAAGTGTCTTAAGGTTGGCCCAATAGTCTCTGAAGTCAATCTATGTACTCTCTCCTATCAGTCCCTCTCAGTGGGAACTAAGAATGGTGTCATTGAAACTTTCTGGCAACAGGGTTCGGCACTCTTCAGGAAATAGGAGGTTCATGCTACAATGCTGGCTTGTGTTGTGCTAGCTAATCTTGGTTGTCAACTGACTGTATCTGGAATCAACTAAACCCAAGCTGTGGAGCACTCCTGCGAGGCACTTTCCTGAACAGGCTATCTGAACAAGAAGACTCACCTGAAATCTGGGCTTCACTTTCCAGGACTGTCCAGAAAAAAAGGGTAGGGAAAAGGAAAACTTTACTTTTTACCTACTTCTCTCTCTCTCTCACTGGCAGGCCCATCTATCCCGTTGCTACATATCTTCACTCGGATTATAACCAACTTCCTTGGGAGTCCAATGGAGATTAATGGCCAACGGCTCTCCACAAACCCTCCAGGCTATCAGTGCCAGATTGGGACTGATGATCCATCGGCCCTGCGGACAGAACAACTGCTGGATATTCCGCCTCTCAGTGTGAGAGGCCACTGTTGGACTATCAGGATCACAGCCTGGAAGCCGGTCTAGTAAATTTCCTTTTTATACGTGTATTACATACTTTGATATATGCATTATATATTTTATTTAATACATACATTCATTCTAACAATTCTGTTCCATTAGATAACTGACTAATATACCTTGTAATGAATAAAATACGCTGTTATTTGAAAAGAGGACAGATGAAAAATATAGCAAGGTAACCAGGAAGGAATCCCCTCATGTGAGGCCAAAAGGCCACGCTCTTTCAGTGACCATCTGCTGTGAGGAGGGTCACCTTCACTGCAAACGCTGAGCCATAACATTTCCGTATTCTGGCACGGAGTGGAACTCCTTGGAAAGTAGATTAGCATGACCCCCTCTTTGTTTTCAGCCATTTTTTTGAGGCGATATCTTTATCTGTTATTTTTTAGTTTAATTTTCCATTTCCCTTTTGAGAATGGAATTCTTGGAACCCTCTTCGTGCATCATGTTTCACCCAATTAGGAATGAGGGCCCAAGCATTCACAAGAAACACCTAAACCTGTATTCTCTGATTAACAAACCCCAACTCAGGTTTCGGTAGCTCAGCAGGACCCTGCACCTTCTGTGGTAGGCACTGCATTACTGATGTATTCCACCAGAGAGGAAAACCAGTATCTGCCAAGTGCATCTCTACAACCTTCTAACTCTTCAGATGGGAACCATTTACATATAAATTAGTTGGCCTTTAAAGAGACCATCCAAGAACCCCTTTTACAAGTCACCTTGACTGAAGCAGTTGATAGTAACCATATTTTCTTGTATGTTCCAGATTCTCTCTTGACATTGGTCAACAAGCCAGGCAAAGGGTGAGGAAGGAGGAGTGATGTGGAACCCGGCTTAAGAGGAAGGATCCACATTTCTCATCATGTAGGACTGTGGGGCTGTGAGACCTCCCACCGTGCACTCTCTCTGGAGCCTCTCTGCTGCGCCCCACCCCATCTGTCAATGAGGTTCCCCCTGGGGTGTGTGGAATGGGCCTCTCAGTTAGTACTTCCCTTAACTGATTTTCACCCTCAGAAATGACACAAAATCCAATGTTTTCCTTCTATCTTCGAAAATGAATCTGAGTTAACCCCATGTCTTTCCTGTTCATACAAAACTGTATTTGACACATATGACCTTGTCTTTTTCTTTTTATAAGCATGGTAATAAACATTTTCCTCTATAGGGTTTGATTTACCTAAAGATCTTACTGGAATGGGAGATAAAAGAATAAATATTCCACAGAGATTTTACCTTGAAATAGAGTGAAGAAACTAAAGATAAATTTATAGTTAAGGGACTAAGAGTTAGATTCCCTGGTAGACAGACAAACAGGGAGAAGGGCCATGGCTAGGTTATAAAGATGGTGAGATTCTAAGACAGCTGGCTTCCTCCCCACCTACCATGAGAGCCTCACAGCTTAAAACAAAAACCTTGTGGTCTTTTTCTCCTGTCAGTAGGGCTCCTGCCAATGCACCGGCTCAGTAAGTTGTAGGGCAGATCAGGACATGCTCAGTCAACATCCGTGGACCATCCTGTCTTTCTGAACAACCCTAAATTCAGAGAGGAAAACTCTTAAGGGACATTAAGATACCCCAGCTCTTAAGAACAGTGGATTTTTTGGCTTCCCATGGCACTCATCAGTTTTGTGGAAGGGCTTTCTACATCTGCTCTTTGTGTGCTTCCTCGCCCCTCAATACAAGTCTCTCATCAATGACTAATTCTGTCTGTTCCTGTCCGCTATATTTGTAATTTCGTTACAGCTACCTATTGAGCTCAAGATTTTTTCTTCCATTTGATTCTTTAAGTGGCAAAGAAAAAGAACCTGAATATGACCTTTACACCATAACAGTAGTATAAACCCACTCCATAAGGGATAAAAGACAGGACAGAGAGACCTCCCAAGCCATGTACCAAAGCCTTACCTTGCTCACATAGGATAAGGTCTCACAATCCAGTGTGTGCCAGTCAATGCCAGGGCAGGAAAGATTCTGGCTGCTTGGCTACATCAACCATGTTCTTACTTCCTTCCTTCTGTTCTTATTTCTTATAGTCATGTGAAGGAGACGTGGAGTTAGCCATGGTATGTTGGTTAAGGCAGGCTCATAAGAGAAGAAAAGAAACTCTATAGAACAGTCGACTCAGTGAGTCTCGGGGTATTGTCACTGTGACCTAAGTCAGAAAGATCAATTACAATAAAAATTCCCCCCAAACTATAGGCAACCAAAAGTGAAAGCTTTAAAGCAGGGAGGAAGGACAGAAAAAGGAGAGTCTGTCCTGTGGCCCAAACAACAGACATTTGGTACTTTGCTTAGAAAGAGAATACATTAGGCTTCATGTTGTACCTATATCCCTTAATTCTTCTTATTAGTCCATGGTGGTTTCTCCACTATCCTAACCATGCTTCTGGCTAGGTTCTATTGGGGGAAATGACAACAGCGTGGAGAGTCAACCTGACTGCTTCCGCATACCTTGAACATATTCTTCAGAGAAATAATAATCAAGTGTGGAGGAGAAAAATATCCTAAGACTCAAATCATTGATTTTTAAAAACCAGAGAACATAAAATAATAAATTAATGCTTAAAATTATACAGTTTAGAAAAATGGAGGTCAATAAAATTAAATTTAAGAAATGTATTTTCTAATAAATAAAAAGAACATGAAAAGGATAGTACACAAATACTATATAAAACAAACAAGGGAACTTGATCATGAACTATCTGAAACTAGAGATGAAGTTGATCCTGCTACAACATAACTGCCTAGAACGCAGTACTAAGTGAATTTATATAAAAGATAAGCTGTAATAAAATACGTTGCCTTTGAAAGGGAAACAAAAAAAAACTTAAGCTAAGAATATACACATGGAAAGTCAAAGGGAACAGAGGTTTGAAACAAGGAGAAATAAAAGAGAGCAGATGAAAGAGGTTCTAAGGAGAAAACCCCATTTGCCATGGAGCCAAGAGGAAAGCATCAAACATACATGCAAGGCAGATCAAAAATAAGTCTAAGGTGCTAGTGACTGTATTATGCAGGGTTCTCTAGAGTAGCAGAATGTACACATGTATTCTCTCTCTCTCTCTCTCTCTCTCTCTCTCTCTCTCTTTATATATATATATACATATATATATATATATGTTTTGTTATAATGATTTACAGGTTATGATCCAACTCATCCAACAATGGCTGGCTAGGAACAGAAAGGCTAAGAATATAGGAGTTTCTCAGTCCACAAGGTTGAGCACGAGCTGGAATCCTGAAGATGTAGGCAAGTGCCTTCACATCTCAAGATATAAAAAGTAAAAAAAAAATCCCTCACTGGTGTGCTCTCGATTTTGAATTTTAGTTAAGCCCAGATGTGGTCCAGTTGACAACGAAGAAGAGCCATCATAATCGTCAACATGGCAGAATACATCATAACCAAACCAAAATAAATTTTTTTTTACTTTTATTTTTTAGGGGATATAAGGCCACATAAAAGCTTCTAGACAGGCCCTTGCTCTAACACTTCTACTCTGTGAACTTGGTAAGTTGACTTAACCTTTATGGAGTCCATCTCGTGAGAAACAGTAACTCGTGCCTCCCAGAGCTATGTTAAGGATTAGAAAAAATTTTGAATGAACAATCCTTCACATAGTTCTGTACATAGAAAAACCTTGGCAAATACCAGTGACTATTATTATTCACACCACCACACAAGGCACCTGCCGCTATATAGCGAAAAGTCACACTGGAAATAAAGTTTAGATCCATTCAGTCAAACACATCTGGTTGTGTCAGAAATGGACACCCACCCTTTAGTACCCACAAGCAGACCCACCAGTCAGTCTGAGTTAGGCTGATTTCTTATACCAATTTAAACTTCTCTTTGTGTCTCTGGGTCAACTCAAATGTTAAATGTTGGAAATACTTATGAACCAATGAGCAATAATAACTACTGGTTAACATGACTGCCTTCTATGGAGAATCTATGACATATGAGAACCGTATTATTGCTGCTGTTCCCAACTAAGTGCAAATACACAGTGTTCTAAACCACAGGTTTCCAACTGTGGGTCACAATCCCATACAGCATGGTGACATTGAACGGGGGGAGTTACAAAAAAATCTGGCAATGGTATGTTTCTGAATGTTCACTGGGCAACATTAATTCAACATCAAATACTCTCAATGAATCTGAGATGTGCATGGCAGCATTGACCCATGTGATTTTGCAGAAGCCTTAGTTCTCAATACACCCTCTTCAAGCCCTGTAGTGCCCATGTCTTCTTTTCAACCGATACCACCTGAAATACCTTGGCATAAATTCCAGAATTTAATGAATGTCAATGAATTGTAATGCTTTTTATTGTTTTATTTTTAAACAAAGTTTTCTGTTCAGAGAGACAGGTAATGATTTAATTATATATCTCTGCATTATACTGGTTTATAATACTTGGATTTTTAGACTGATTAGCTTTTAAATCATTAAAACCTTTGGTTTGGGATCATCATGGCAGCATTTCTACTATTTATGAAATAGCCCTGAACAGACTGTCATTATGTACTATATATTTATTCAAAGTGGTAGTCTCTGTATTGACAATTAGAAAATCAAAATATTGGTCAACCTTGGAAAACACCAAAGATACTCTATATCCTGAAAAAATCACAGTCAGCTAAGATGGTATCTTTAAATAATCATTCATCTCAGTAAATTTGCTTTTATCTTTAATAAATGGTGAAATAATATATGTAATAAAGAACTATTATAAAACATTATCAGTGAATATTTTACTTATATACATGTATTATATACTCAGGAAAAAGGGAGGTAAACAGATAAAGTTTAAGAATGCTGCTCTAGATTCATCCATTTGCCTGCAAATTTCCAGATGTCATTATTTTTTACTGCTGAATAAATGTACTCATTATGTAAATGTACCACTGTGTAAATCTACCACATTTTCTTTATCCATTGTTCAGTTGAGGGGCACTTAGTTGTTTCCAGGTTCTGGCTATTACAAATAATGCCGCTATGAGCATAGTTGAGCACATGTCCTTGTGGTATGAATGAACTAACTTCCTGTGGGTATATACTTAAAAGTGATATTGTTGGGTCTTGAGGTAGATTATTTTCTAATTTTCTGAGAAATTGCCATACTGATTACCAAAGCAGCTGTATAAGTTCGCACTCCCACCAGAAATGTAGGAGTGACCCCCTAACAGCACATCCTCTCCAGCATAAGCTGTCATCAGTGGTTTTGATCTTGGCCATTCTGACAGGCATAAGACGGAATCTCAGAATTGTTCTGATTTGCATTTCTCTGATAGTTAAGGATGTTGAACATTTCTTTAGGTGTCTTTCAGCCATTTGAGATTCAACTGTTGAGAGTTCTCTGTTTAGCTCTGTACCCCATTGTTTTACTGTTATTTGTTCTTTTGATGTCAAGTTTCTTGAGTTCCTTGTATATTTTGGAGATCAGTCCTCTGTCTGATGTGGGATTGGTGAAGATCTTTTCCCATTCTGTTAGGCGACCATTTTGTCTTTTTGACTGTGTCCTTTGTTTTACAAAAGCTAAAAGCTATATTGAGTGAGGTAACCCAGACCCAGAAAGGCAATTATAATATAAACTCTACTCATAAGTGGCTTTTAGACAAAAAGCAAAGAAAAACTAACCTAAAATTCACAACCCCAGAAAACCTGGACAACGAGGACCCTAAGAGAGACATTCATGGATTTAGATAGGAAGGAGAAGAAAACCAAGAACTTCTGGCAGTATGAGGGTCACAGGAGAGAGAAGAAGGGAAAGAGGGAGGAAGGAAGGGGAGTAGAAAAAATGTATAGTGCAATAAAAACAATAAAAAAAGAAAAATCAATTTTTAAATGAACAATGCATAAAAAAATCCTGTTCTAAATACCTTCAAACTCCAGTTTCCTCAAGCTTTCCTATCTCTTCCCTTATTTTAACTCTTCAAAACGACTATGTGACCTGTGACACATAATAAGAGTCATTTGGAGGTCTTTAAAAGCAATCAGAACTCAGACCTACCCCACTATAATGCCCAGTGACAAAAGCCAAAACGTACTGCCAGTAACATCTGCTACCAACTGTGGGTTGAAACAAAGAAAATAAAGAGTTGGTAGGCTTTAAAAGAAGGCTGTCTTTCATTGTAATTTCCCTCCTTCCCTTTCTTCTTCTCTTCCTCTCTCCATCCTTCCTGCCTCTACTTCTTTCTTACCCCCTCAACTTAGCTGACCACTTCTGCTTTCCAGCTGACATGATAAGAACACTGCCAACTGAATGAAGAGTTCATAGCTCACTCGGGTAATTAGTCACTAGCTCCCCCACACACACACCCCTCCTCTCCTCAGGAACCTGCCTTCCAGATGCATACGATCTGCCTCCAATCCAGCCTACTGATGTCTTCTAAAACTAAGGTAGTCAGACCAGGCTGAGTTACAGAAAAAATTTGCCCAATACAGGTAAATGTATAAGCTTCATTTTACGAACATACTTCTAGAAGCAGCCCTCACCTACCCCTAGATTTAATAGCTCAGGGAATTGCTAGACCCTAGATTTAATAGCTCAGGGAATTGCTAGACACCATCCATGGTCACATGTGGCAAGTCTGTCCTAGAATGAAGCCGATCCTTGGAAATTCAGAAATGAGAGATATAAAAGTCAGTCTTTCACAGCATCTCCAAAAGGCGAATCACTAAATTAAGGCGACCATGAAACACTGCTGGTACAACCATGGATTTGGGTCAGTCGATTCCTTTAGGGGTCTGAGGTTTTGAGATGCCTTTTCTATTACTTGCAACCAATTAACTATTAACGTTTCAATTCTTCTGTTATATTTGATACCTGTTACCATACTAATGATTTCTATTTTGCTTCAGATTGTTTTAATATGAAATATGGTAAGCTACACAGTCAGTATATTATGTAATTATGGGGAAAGGTATTCCTTAGAAGGCAATTAGTATGGAGCTAATGCCAGATCACCAAGAAAAATAACAGTTAAGTAAAACAGTACAACATATTTAGTAACACAATGGTTTTATTGATGGCAGAAGAAAAATTCTTTCCTCCAATGTAAAGATATTTGCTCTATTGAACTTAATATTTCCCCCCTTGCTTGGTGTAGGTTGAATCTTTTCCCTAAAAGTTGCTCTTTAATTCTCTAAGTATCATATCCAGCATGGTGGTTCTCATTCTGAAGTAGAAAAAAAAATATGAATGGGCTTCCAGGATGTTTCAGTCAGCAGCTTCTTCCTTTGCAAAAAGAAAAAAAGAAAGAAATCTGTTTAAAAAAAAGGGGGGAGCGGGGGGGGGGAATAAACTTGAACCTCAGAGTACCTTTTTTATACTTTATTAAGGCATAACTCTACTGAACTTTTTTAAAAAGTAAAATGTTCATATAAGTACCAGTAATCTCAAATAGGATAAATCAGACAAAACAACCTAGTTCAATTCTTTACATATATAGAATGTTTTTCCTTTGGGAAGTCTACCTCTGGTGCTGCTGGATCCTCTCCTACTAGGTACTAATTTTAGGAGCTTGGATTGAGTGATGGCTCCCTCACAAAAGGAAGACTTAGAAGGGAGGCAGTCAATCAAATGGGCTTTCCACCCTATCCTACTCACTTCAACATTTTCTTAGTAGATTTCTGGACTGGGTTAGTTCACCCAGGTCATTTATCATTTACTTTGGTCTGTCTTCTGTCCTTTCCCTCTACCTGTTCCCCACCCTATTTAGTAACTGCATTTTTTAAAGATTCATTTTTATTTATTCGCATGTACATGTGTAGTTGTTCCTGGAGGATACAATAGGGTGTTAGATCTTTGTAGCTGGAGTTACAGGTGCTGTGAGCCTCCCAATATTGGTGTGGGAACTAAACCCAATCCTCTGTAAGAGCAAGCAGCAAGTGCTTTTAGCTGTTGAGCCATTTCTTCAGCAGTAGGTACATACCACATAGTAGTGAAACCACAAAAGTCAGTGGTGAGAAGAGCTGAGATAAACAGTAAGAGATGGGTTGGATTAGCTTTATGAATAAATATACTTGGGCAGGGAAAAGTAACCCACCACTGCAAACATATAGTTCCTCAGTCTTGCAAAGCAAGCAGACTTCTGACTAGCAAACTGAGCTCCCAGATGCTGCTTTTCTTTAATTAAATGATTATGTATGTTCATGATGGAGAGACAGCATTTACACTATGACAAACATGTGGTTGTCAGGAGACAACTTTGTGGAGTACGTTCTTTCTTTCTTTATGTGCATTCCAGAAACAGACTCAAGTGGTCATGTTTGTGTGGCAAGTGCCTTACCCACTGAAGGGCCCCACCATCTTGAGCTTTGGATACTGCTACTGCTATCCTTACATAATGACAGTTCTGTTGGCATCACAGGCCAATAGTTACGTTTATAAAGATTATTTTCCTAATCCTAATAAAAAATTCCACAAAAATGCTGTGCAACCTTGTCCAAAAATAACCTACATTTAAAAACACAAGTTTTATTAGCAAAAAAACGGTGTTAAAATTGAACCTTAGTGAAAAAACACAGCAACAGCATTTTCGTAATATCTACGGTAGCTATTCATTTCAAGATTTCTTCCGTCAAACAAGCAACCAGGATCAAAGTTCAGAATAGAATACTGCTAGTCCTCATAACACTAGAGTTCCAGCTAATCTGTCTTACAATTTCTCTCTCTCCACAACCAAGCATGTAACTTGAACCACTCAAGCCGTGGAGACCAGGTCCCCAATCCTATCTACAACCAATCACAATATTCCCAAGTTTAGCTGGGTCTTTTTATTCTTACTCAGAAGTTCACAACTGTAACAACACATCCCATGAAAACTTCAATTGGTAACAAAAGCATCAGTAAGCACCTGTAATATCCACTTTTCCCGGTCTACTGCAGCCCCCAGGAGTCACTTGCTGAGGTCTACTGTGTGCACCTCTCCGTCTTTCCTCCTTTGCAGCACTCTCAGACTCCACCCTACAGTGCATTCCCTGGTGTACTCTGTGAATTTATGCAGTCCCTAGGACTAAGTCACACCATAGACTCCTCCTACTGTCCAAAGGTTAGTCAGCATTACTGTCTAAAGAACATGTATACATTCTGTTTTCTAGATCCACTCATATTTCCAAACATCACAGAACAATTATAGTGCTCAGGAAATAGAATTTCAGACTTTGGGACTGTCTCCCCTCAAATACCATCTTTCTCACACTTCCCTATGGCCCTCTCACTTGGCCCTGCCTTGTCAGTCTGTAGTGCTGACCTTAGTACTAGACCCAAATGAGACTGGTCTGTCTCTGCACTGGAGAAGCAGGGAAGAAGTGGGGCTGTACAGAGAGTCTAAAAAATACATACAGAACATACCCAAAATATAAATGGCTTTTAAAATTACATCCTTAGGGAAGTGGGAGGAGAGGAGGAAATTGAAATTTTGATTTGTATTATTTATAAAGTAATAAAAAAAGAACAAAAAATTTATATTCTTAGGAGTGATAACAGAAATGCCTAATGTAGTTCTCACTATACTAGGTAATTTTTGGGAAAAAATACTTTAGCATATATAGCTTAATATTTATATTTGAGGAAAGTCAAATGGCTGACGACCCATGTGTATCTTCTTATTGGATGCTTAAATTAATAGAAACTTAAAGGAAATGAGAAAAAAAATAAGTTGTCCATTCTGTAACAAGAACAGGAAACATAACATATTCTATTGCTGAATATTCCATTCAAAATAGTTTCTTGGAGATATTTTATTCTACTTTGTAGGCTTTAATAATATATTTTTTAATTAAAATGCAAAACTAATTTTCCTCAGCCAACATTGCATGTCTTGTTGACTTTACTTTTGAGTAAAATTTATGCAACAGTAGTTTTGTAATGATACATGATAACTGTCATCCAAATTAAATTTTTTTGTTACTCAGAATCTAAAATTTTAGTGTCACCTTTTTTTTCCTCTGAAAACAGTACAACCCAAACCAGTATCTGGACATATGAAAGACTATGAAAGACTGACGTCTTCATCTTATTTTGCTGCTGAGTATTGAACCTAGGGTCTAACCATGTGCTAAGCTTGCATGGCCTCTCCAAGAATGACACCGCAGCATCCAAGGTGAAAGTTTTAAGTTAGGGGTCATAAAAAGTAAGATTATGACATATAAGTTGATCAGGAAATGTTTGCACTGTACTATTTGGTATGGCTAAGCCAAGTGACCTCAGGGCCGTGGTGTATGATGTATTTTTAAGCAGTGTACTCTTCTCCAAAGGAAAATTTCCATGGAACCCAAACATATAAAATACATGAAAGAAACTACTGGACGGCTGAGAGGACTGGGCCCTCTGCATCTGGGTACACTTCACCTTGCCCTGGCTTCTCTGTGTCTCGCCTGTTGGGTCCTACCCTTTTCCATCAAGTCAAAAGGCAGCTCTGAGAAACGTGACATCCTCCTGAAAACCTTTAGCTTCATTAAAATCTGTTTTAAAGGATTTAAAACTCCCCAGAAGCTGGAAAGACGATCTCCATTCTCATTCACTTTAAAGTGACATTTAACTGTAAGCACAAGCACAAGGAACTTATTTTAAGAATGCAGACTCAATCTTCTGCGGTGGGAAGGTCCTTAAATCCTTGTATATACTTTCATTCTGCTTAAGAAAAAAAAAAATCACAAGAAGCAGTTCTTGCACTACAGAGAAATGCCCAGAGTCAAAAAGCAACTCCTCTTTGATGTGTGTTGGGTTGAGGACTGTTTGTTTGATGGCCTTGTATTGAGTGCAAAGAAAAGGCCGTGATAAAAGGAAAAGTGCAACACTGGCTTGCTCTTATAGCTCAGAAGTCAATTAGCATTAGGCTTCTCCTTTAGGCAGACTATCAGATATGAAGTTAAATGTTAGAAAAGGAAAAGCTCTGTATGTATATTAGAACGTTGGTAGAAGCACCAAACATGAATAAGCTTTGGGATCTGAAGGAGAGACAGCACAGGAACGGTTTTCAGCAGAAATATCAGGAGGTGCAAGCTTTTAAAATGTTTAATGATACTTTACTCAATAGATTTAAAGTACTGTTTCAATTTACATCAGCACAAAATTATTTAGATAATTTACTCCCCCTCTTTAAATTTTGAATTTGATCCCTTCCCCACCCCCACTAACATTACACCTCAGTCCACACTATCTGCGCCTCAAGGACTCAATAGCTGGTCACTCATCAGGGAAAAAATGCAGCCTGACCAAAACTTTAGCAGAACTAAGAGCTAAACTGAGGAGTTGAGAGAGTTCCTAAAAAAATTCTCATTAATCTTGGAGGTCAACGGAAAAAAATATACTCAAGTTCAGAGTAGTCTGTAGGATGATAAATACCCAACGGGAAATTTATCTTGAACTGCCCAAAAGTACCAGCATGATGGAATGAAAACAGTAACAAGACAGGTCAATAACAAAAGATGGCAAAAGCATTTCCTTCCAAAAGCACGTTAAGAAATAAGGACTTTGTCAAGTGTGTGATGCCCAAGGCTGGTTTCCTCCTGACTATGGGCTCTCTCACCAGTGAGGATGATTTTCACACAGCCGTTCTTTCTGTACTAGTACGAACACTTCTAGATAAACAGCAAACAGCCTCCAAATCACACTGCATTAAGCAGTCATGGTGTTTTTCTCTGACTCTTGATGGCACACTGTGAAATATCCCCTCTTTTTAGAATAAACTAAACTGCATGAAGCAACACAAAAGTACTCAGAAATGAGACCTGTTCTCTCATATCTGTGGATCCTAGTTCTACAGCTTCAGATGTGAGTATACAACTGCATCAACTGCTAGAAATCAGGAAAGAGAAAAGGGATGGAGGTGTGGGTTTAGATTGAGAATGTAGGAAGTACACAGGAAAGCCCATAACAGGTTCGGTCTTCCTCTCTCTGCCTGCACCTTGTGAATCAGATGTCAACTCTTAGACATTACTCCACCACCATGCTTAACTGCTGGCATGTCCCCTGCCATGACCATCATGGACTAAGCCACTGAAACTACAAGCAAGCCCCCAATTAAATGCTTCTTTTTAAAACTTCCCTGGTCATGGTGTCTCTTTACACCCACAGAACAGTAGCTAAGACAATAGGTATAGGGCAAAGGTTTTCTAGAAGCATTTGTGGGAAAGGCTGGTGGAAAAGTAGTAAGTCATAATGTCAACTGAAGGATGAATCACATGAAACACCAGAAGCTGAGCTTTACTGAACACAAAGTACATCTTTCCTTTCAGGAAAACTACCATACCGTGTTAGTTTTACCTTTTCACATTAGTTCCGAGCCCGAGGAGGTTGGTAAAACTGCTGTGTTGGCCGAGTAGATCGTCGTGGCTGGCCATCACCTCCTCTACGGAACTCAATGGTGTGGTCATAGGTGCCTTCTTCTTCCTGTTTGCAAAGAATAATGATTTAGTGTGTTTAAAGTAGCTCCAACTTTCCTAAATTAAACATGGTTTATAGTCTTCCTGTTCATATACCTCCTTAAGCTGTCAACAGAGAGAGGCAAGGGTGAAGGTGAGAGGCAGAGGTATTAGAGGAAACGATGTCCAAATATTAGCATGACTGTCACATCAAATGATGAAATGTGAGGAACACGCAGGATATCAAATACAATTTTCTTGAGTATTTGGACTTCTGAATACATTTTGGGTGTTTATTATGGAAAGTAGTCTTGGTAAGACACCAAAAAGGAGCTGAAGGGTCAGAGGACATTCACCAGCTATCTAATGTAATTAGATGAAATCTTCAACATTAAGAATCTCACATGTACAGACAGAAAATAATAAACTGGAATGGAGGTGAGGTTATGCAATTGGAATACACAAAAAGCTTCATGCAAGAGAGAGCATAGTAAAGCATTTATTCCATTGTCCTCCTCACTGTGAGGGTAGATCTACTAACTCAAGGAAGAGCACAAGGAAATTAGGAGACTCTGATTAAAGGGTAAGCAGGGAAGGTATTGTTCATTATAACATCTGAAAAGCACTTAAGCCAACAAAATAGAGTAAAAAAATACACGGTTTCTTACTGAGTGCTGCCAACCTAAGGATTTTTTTTGTACTTTTTAAAAATTAATTCAGCTATGACTTAGGTATTCTATCAAAAGTAGAAAAAAACTGACTCTCAGTTTTATTTATGCAAGAAATAGTATCTATTTTTTACTGAGTAGAGTTTAAATTCCAATTAAATTATCAGAGTACAATAATTTGCATGATTTTGGAAATTTATTCTTTCTCCCTTCTCCTCGTGGTTATGAAATCTTTTTTCTCAACTTTCTTTGAATCTAATAACACAGGGAATTACAGGAAAGCCTGAGCTACAGTCCTTGAATTTTTACACATTGAACTACTGCACTGTTACATGATGGAAACAGAAGGATGCTAAGACGCTCCACCTAAAGAAATCCTATTATTTAACATGATAATATTAGGAATGAGCATTCTTCTCATTATTAGACATTCTCTACAGTATTCAAAAGAAAGAACCATATTGTACATTTTTTAGAAAGGATAATGAAGTCTGGGACTACAGATCTAAGACAACTAAGGCAGATGTAGTTTGAATTCAAGCACTGCTGTTTAAATCTCCATGTCTCTATTTCCACGAAAAGAAATATGCTATAAGCCAAAAATTAATGATCATTTTCAAGGAGAAATATAACACTTCATCTGAAGTTATTCAGTAGCTACTTTTTAGAGAGAAATGTCTGATAAGCTCGCATTCCCCCAAACCCATTCTGAAAGTCAGTCTCAAGCTCTTTAGGGGTCTCAGGTCTGAAACTCGGCACAGCAATTAAAATATATGAAGAAAAGTTAAAAAGTTCCTGGAAAAGGAGAGAGCTCTCATTTTATTATTCTGATCACTGTTCAGAATGATGATTATCAAATATTACTGCAAATTTGAAAAGGAGATATATTTAATTTTATGACAAATGACAACACTTAAGGCTTTGCATATTAACTGAAAAGGATGAAAATATATCTGGTACTTTAGAAGAGGAGGTAATTATTGCAGGAATTGGAACAGAATGTTGATTTTCCCTCTGCCCAGCTGCATAACTGACTGGAGAACATCTGAAAAGCCCTTGCTTTACAATGAAACACATCATCAGAAGTTGGACACTGCATATGCTGAGCAACTGCCTAATAAAATGATATTGCTATGGAAAAAGCTTTCTCTTCTGGGTTTAAAAGATTCAGACTATACTCACTAGAGCCAATTAGTGTTATAGAGATGACCAACCATAAAATTTCTTTCACATAATTTGATGTCTTCACAATTTTTTTTTATACAAAGTGGCAGTCAAAAACTGAGATTCTGATAGCTTACTTTTCAATTACTGTCAAAGGTGCAGTCTTTGCTTTCATTAACTTTTAAATTCATTCTGCGGTGAAGGCGAGGGCAAACATTGCTTACATGCAACACACACTGCAGTCTGCAGAAGGAAAGTCGCCTGCACTCCTGTCCACTTCATACAGCACACAGTTCAATTGAACAGATGAGGAGTGTTGACCTGTCTTTAATGAATGTCTGTTGTTCTAGCCTATCTTTTCCCTTTAGGTTTTAAAACTCTCTTACAGATGAAAACTCAAAAAATTAATTTCATAGTTAGTGAGCAACTGAAACAACATCAACAAAAAACTGCCACTGCCTCAGAGCCAGCAGCAGCCTGGGAGACTATCCAGCCCATCCCTCTGGATTTGATGGACAAATCCAGAGATAAAATAATTTTCCAAAGCCACAGAGCTCAATACAGGAAGTTCTGGTGGGAACTATTTTGTGTCCAGCAAAGTTCTTTATAAGGCTTGGAATAACTTTCATGTGACAGAAACACCCAACGTGATCTTCACCCATACTTTTGAGACTTCATACTACTTTTCTCACTCCAGCTATGTCATCAAAAATAAAATCTGGTTTCAAAGAACGGCTATTCAAACCGAGACCTTTTTTTGTGTTTAAATTCACTAGTCCACTGAACTCTTTCATGAGCAGGCCCATACCTGCAAATTCACACCCCCCCCCCACAAAACTGGTTAGTCTGACAAGCATAAAATCAAATGGTTTTTTGAAGCAAAGCAAAATAACCAACACAAAGATGACAATAATAATTCCAACAATAAAAATGTCGAAAATTTACAACTAAATCTTTTCTGCATATTATCTTGGGCCTCTTGCTCTATTTGGTGAACACACATCCAACTACAGATGTTCCATCTGTAAGTGAGCTGCTCTGTGAAACTTCATTATAAACTGGTCACTTGAAACCCACAAGTAACTGTTTGAAGCCTGCTTATATCACATGGTCTCTGTTCCAGGATCACTGGGTGAAATATGGTCAAACCTAAGAACAAGCATCTAAGGGAGAAATCGGGGAGCATGAATATTCGCTAGGAGCGGCGCTGTCTTTCTGCACAGCAAAAACAGTGTCCCTGGAGTGAACAGATAACACACAGCAGGGGAAAAGCTTTTTACTAAATTATCAACCAGAGAGAGAGAAAGAGTTAGTACCTAGAATATAAAGGAATTTAAAAATTAAACATCAAGAAAATAAAAAAAAATTAAAAATGAAGCTTGCATGGACCTAAATAGAGTTCTCAAAAGATAAACCACAAACAGTTGAGGAACATTTTTTTTTTTTAATGCTCAACATCCTCAACCATCAGTGACATGACTTTTATCTTTTCCTGGTAAGAATAGCTAAGATCCAAAGAAACAAACAATGGCAAATGCTGTTATGGATGCAGAGAAGCACACTCATCACTACTGGTGGAAGTACAAACTGGTATAGCCATTATGGAAATCAGCACGGAGTTTCTCCAAAAAAGCTGAAAATACATCTGCCACATGATCCAGCTAAACCACTCTTAGCAATACACGAAAAGGACTCCATTCCCTACTAGAGAGATACATGCTTAGCCACATCCATTGCTGGTCTACTCACAATAGTTTGGAAACCATACACCCATTAACTGATGAATGAATAACGAAAATGTCACATATTTACACAATGGCATATTTCTTAGATATTAAAAAAACCAAAATTATGAAATCCATTAGTAATGGATAGAGCTTGAAACAATCATTCTGAGTGTGATAAGCCAGACTCAGAATGACAAATATTTCATGTTTTCTCTCACTCATGGATGGTAGCTTTAAATCTTTTAGATACGTGTTTCATTAGGAATATCAACAGAGGTCAGAAAATAAAAAAGGGTCCATGGGCAGGGCAGAAAAAAATACACTAGTTTAAAAGGTTTAAAAAAAATATGGAACAGAAAGGGGTAAATTGTGGTGAAGGAGGAGACGGAAGGGTGGAAGAGGGAAATTGGAAGGAATAAGGAATACTAAAGACTTCTGAAAAAAAAAGTCAATATGGAAATCTACTATAAAAGCTTTCTAAAAATATACCTATCCACATACATCTAAGAAATTGAAGTAGAGTTGTGCTGTAATAGGGGAATAATGGCCCAGAAGAAACCACCTAATGGATAAAAGCCCAGTGTCAGAAATTAATTACTTCTTTGGGAGTCCTTGGCCAGTGGGATTCCAAAGACTACCAAACACTGTAGGCTACAGCCAATCGTCTTGGTTACCCTCCAGAACTTGATGGTAAGATTCTACTGCTGAAGACACCACATATTTGAATCACAGAACATGGAAAAATCATGCTAATAGTTACTGGAAGCTTTTTCAATGGATATAATAAATTACATATGAAGTTCAACATACTTAACACTCTTTGAAATTTGGGTTATGTTAAATAATATTAATGAGTACACATCTCTTGGTAATTCATACACAAAAACCTACTTTATAAATGAAGAAACTATACTTTTTAATGCATGTCTGGTCAGATTATATTTATAGAAATACCTTATGGTTGTATATGAAACATAAGCAAACAGTCATTATAAGGACGGAAATGTTTTTATGAAACATTATGTAATTGATTGCAATGCTATAACTTAAAATACTGTAAATGATCTGTTTATAAATTAATTAGACTAGTATTCTGTTGTATTAGAATAGCTGAAAGTTGAAACCAAAGATCACTCAGCTTTTATTCCCTTGAGGTTCGTGGGTAGTCGCTGTGCCCATGACAATTGCATGCGATTGATACCAACCTTTTGTGTATTAACTGCTTTTGAACCATATCTTCTACTCTAGCATTTACAGTTCTACAACAGAACACCAAGGCCCATGATAGCCAGAACCACAGAGTTGTTGTAAAGAATGCTTACTATGGCAAACTAAGGAGTTATGATTTGCTCAAGCACTTAATTCCCCAAGCTGAATGAGGGCACAAGTCCACTTCACTTTCCTTGCTCCCCTTCGACTGGCTTCCAAACACTGACGCACAGTAACACAGACTTCTAACACTTCAGTACTCTGAAGGGCACCAAAGAAACTATGGGCATAGTTCATGTTTTTATACTGTTACTGATTTAGAGGACAAATGTAATACTCTTTTTGTCCAAAGGAAATTTTATGTTAATATCAATATAAGACATGTGGGCTCAGGTTAATAAGGGTGGCTGGGCATATGGATGAACCTAACTTTGGAACCTTGTGGTAAAAGTGTTACTATTACAAACTCAACCCAGTTTGGCTTTGGCATACACTACAGGAAGAGTGTGAGGCTGATATAAGGAAGGTCGGAAACTGTAGCAACATCTCCAGATGTTCACCGTGTTAAAATGTTTACAGCTGTAAAGGCACAGTGTAGAACAGCTGTAATCCTAACACGGGGAATCTAGGCCAATCTCAGCTATGGAGCAAGTAGGAGGCCAGCCTCAACCACTGATGCTTTGCTCAATTAACCAAAATAAATGATAGCTAGATAGCTAGATCATAAACAAACAAAAAATTTTATATTTTCTACAATTATTTTAAAATCGATAAATCTATACGGATTCAAGAAATCATCTGAATACATAGCTAAGAGCTTCTTAATCTAAGGAACAATCTAAAGACAATATTTTAACATGGCTTTCTGAGTGACAGCCAAAGCAAATACAGTATTATTAAACACTGTCCTGACTCTTAACACCAGCAGGATTTTCTTTCCTTTACTGCAAAGGAAACCAACTGCTTTGGGCAGTTTAAATACCCATAAAAATTCAACTAGGTATCAAAACGTTGCTCTGTATCTTCAGCAGGAAAAGCAGCTTTTTAAAAGGAGTAGTAAATTTAAATGATAAAGACACAGGCCCTCTGCCACTCAAAACTTTCTCTGCATTTAACTGAAACAGACTTGGGGTCTGTTAATTTTGGTGAGTGTAACATTTTTATTTATTTGCAGTATGTTTTTTATAATAAAGTCTATAAAATTAACAAGTAAGAAAAAAGGGAATAAATGTTTATTCTACTCCAGTCTGCCACATTTCATGTTATTTAATGTTTACAACAATAGTCTGAAATACTTCATCTCACCATTTTCTAAAAGAAACTAAGGTTCAGAATGATTTCCACCACAGCATTTAGTAGCCATGTTTCAATTACACAATCAAGAAATCTCTCTTTTGGTTGTTGGAAGGGGAGAGGGTTAGAGAGAAGGGAGTAGGGGAGGAATGGGGAAAGCTCGGGGAATTGGGATGGGGGAAGGGAAGAAGGACGGATATGGGAGCAGGGAAGTATATATCTCAACTAAGGGAGTCATTTTAGGGTTTACAAGAGACTTGATTATAAAGGGGATCCCAGATCCAAGGAGAGATCCCCAGATTGTTCTCTGGACAGAGGACAGGGTGCCTGAACCGGCCTTGGCCCATAACCATACTGATGAATATTTTGCATATCACTATAGAACCTGCATCTGGTGATGGATGGAGATAGAGACAGAGACCCACATTGGAACACTGGACTTAACTCCCTTGGTCCAAACGAGAAGCAGAAGGAAAGAGAAAGTGAGCAAAGAAGGCAAGAACAGAGGGAACCTTCACCCGTTGATGGATGGCGATACAGACGGAGACCCACATTGGAGCACTGGACTGAGCTCCCAAGGTCTAAATGAGGAGCAGAAGGAGGGAGAACATGAACAAGAAAGGCAGGACCGTGAGGAGTGCGTTCACCCACTGATATAAGGGGACGGATCTAATGAGAGTTCACCAAGGCCAATTGGACTGGGACTGAACGAGGACGTGATCAAACCAGATTCTCTGAATGTGGCTGGCACGGGGTCTTTCTGAAAAGCCATTGACAATGACACTGGGACTTGTTTCCTCTGCATATACTGGATTTTTTGGGATCCAGTCTGTTTGGATACTCACCTTCCTGGACCTGGAGAGAGGGGGGAGGAACTTGAACTTCCCACAGGACAGGAAACCCTGACTGCTCTTAGAGATGGAGAGGGAGGAGGAGAGGGAGTGGGGAGAGTGGGAGGGTGTTGGGAGGAGGGGCAGAAATGGAAACTTTTATAAATTAATAAACTTTAAAAATAAGAAATCTCTGTTTTGAATAAAATGGTGTTTTACTGCTATTTCTTGCTTTGCATAGTTTTCCTTTAAACTTTTCTAGTAGCTTAATTTTTTGAGGTTACCTTTTTAACTTCAATTTTTTAGCTTCACTAAGGTCTATCTGAAAAATGAGCTATACATATTTAAAATCTACACTGAAGTAAACTACATATGTACACATTGTGAAATGACCACAAGCCAATCACCAATTCTATCACCTCTTGTTGATTTTGTATCTGTCTTCTTCCTTGGGAGAGCACTGAGGAGCCCTTCACTCAGCACAGCGCTAATTCAGAAGTGTCAACTGTCATCGCCAGGCTAGACGGCGCAACGACTCTTTCATCTTGTACAACTGCAACTTTGTTCCCTTTGAAGATCTCCTCATTTAACCTAGCCCTGATTCCTGGCAACCACAATCCTACTCATGGCTCTTTTAATTAAATCTGACTGTGTTGTGTCCTCTCTATGAATGAAATCACACAGTCCCACTTTACATAGCATAATTCATTTCTAAAATTATGTCTGCCTGTGTGCAAATATCTGAACATGTAAGTGCAGACACCCACAGAGTCCAGGTACTGGGTCCCCTGCAGCTGGAAATGCAATCGGTACACACAATCACAATCAACTCTTTGCAACAGCAGGAGTTCGCACTCTGCAAGCACTTCTCAGGACCTGAGCACATATCTTAAGTTCTCATGCTGCATGATTATACAGGTGGCTTCAGCACAATGAAAGAATTATCACTTGCGGGGGGAAAAAAAAGCATTTCTCTAAATCACACTGTCTTAAGAGGTAAAGAGGTTACAGACTTCCCAAAAGTCGAAACAGGAAGTGTGCCCTACTCTAACAACACGTAGATAAAGGAGAAAATCTGGAGAAAATATGAGCCAATGTGATGGAAAAAAAACTTTCATCAAACTATTTCAGAAGTTCAATAGCTACAAACAAACATGGCTAATTTCATTGGTATAATATGTGCTAATAAACTTAAAACTGCATTAAAACCTAAAGATCTATCATTATAACTCATTCTGTTATTTTTTCCTTTCTTTGGAGGACAGTCACTCTTATATAGAGAGAGAAAGAAGGAAAAAGAATAAAAAAGGGGAGGAAATTAGCAAAAGGGCATGCCTGAAAATGATCACCAAAAGTTATAGACAGTATCTTATAAAATCTCAGTATTTTGAGGTGAAATCAAAATTGAAGTCGCATGCCTAACCTCTTCAAACATCTTGCCTTTAGCCTACCCCAAAAATTATAACAAATACAACTGATAAAAAGAAAAGGAGTCGAAAACAGTATTTAGGAGTAGAAAATATGGTAGTAGCGGTAAATGAGAAGAAAATATGCCTACCGATGTCCATAGAGAAGTGTTAGGGTAAATGTTTATAGTTTATGTGTACAAGAACAATGCATTCCAAAATATGTTAGCTGAAGACATATTCTGGAATGTTTATAATTATGCATAATAATAAATGTACATAATATTCTACATATGTAACATTAAACATAGTTAATACACTTTATAGTGAGCTTATTATAACACTCATTATAAAGCATGTAAATTATATCAAGTGACAAAATTCTATTTTACTCCCATAATTTATATTACTTTTACAATTTACAATAATAGGCTAATATAACAGAACTTAAGATAGTAAAACCAATTCTTTGTCTGAAAGCAGTAATTACCAGATCATAACACCAATCTAGCTTTTACTGTAAAACAGTTAGCTCAATGCAATTTCCTTAAGAGAGCAACTGAACCAGACATGGTATGCTACAAAGGCTTAAGTGCAGATTTTAAAGACTGAACTACAAAAACACCACTACCACTTTGTCCAGTTTACAGGGTCACATCTCTGCTTTTAAAACATACTGAAAGTTGAGGTGGGCAAGGGAGATTTTATGGAAAATGCTTCATATAATTACCAATATCATATGACAGAGAGGTGAAATCATTTCCTGATGTTTTCACGCCTTTAGTAAGAATTAAGGAAGTTAACAGATAAAATTAAAAAAATGTAACCATAAAGTAGGTACAACCTCAAGAATCGTGCCAAATTCACGCCCAAATATCCACAACAATGTGTGTGTCTCACAAACCATAATCATTACTACTGAGTGAAACAAATAAAAACCTATGTTTAACAATGCCCACCAAGCTAGTGTAGTCACTAAGGCTGAAGTCTGAGGATGTGAGGGGTGCACAGGAGCACAGCCAGGCACTGCAGCCCGGCCCTTCCCCACAGCACAGGGCTGATTTCACAGCAGTGTGCCTTTTCTCCTACAAAAGAGGGTGCACTTTAGGAGTGTGGACTGAGTTTTCTAGCTGGGTCTGTTTCTTCCTCTGTATATCAAATGAGACTGTCTAAGACGAAGGATTTTACTTTTCCTAGTTCTTTCAACAAGAGTCACCTGTCAAATGTCATTATTTCTAGAATTTCTATCACCGTGAATATTTTCTTTTGCACTTCAGTACTTACTTTCTATATGGCCTGTACTCGGAATATTATTACAAGTATGACTGGCCTTGAACATATGACTGCATATCTCTCATGAAGAAAGTCCTCTCTCCTCCCTGATAATGGATAAATAAACTAGGCAGTTGCTTTAAAGCTTTTATCAGTTGCTCAAACATTTTACTCAGTCTGTGCTCGACACTGAATGAAATCCTTACAATGCACTCCCAAATCTAATTCATTACATATTTGTAGAGGATCGTTTTCCAAATGTAAGCACAAAGCTCTACGTTAAACACAGCTGATGACTGTTCAGTACAAATAACCCCTGTATTGGCACAACATACTCACTGGTGTATTACGAATAACTGTGCAACAACAGAAGGTACAGCCACCTGGTAACCGGTTAGCCTTCATTTCTGCAGAGTGAGTGGAAGTTAGAGGACTGCTATCCAAAAGAGTAACTTCCAGATGGGTAGTTATGATACAGCTGAGCCTTGATAACAGTCTGCAGTGCAATCACAAACTAACAAGATGTCACACCATATGATTAACTCTTAGCGCAAGGACAGTACGATAGATAAAGAGGTTGGCTGACTTTCTACCTCTCTGAAAATCCTGCCTGCCCTTGAGAAACACCAGCTAACACTTCTATCAATACTAATTTTCACTTTAGAACTTAAATAACACAGAAACTTTCTTGTGTTTTTGATCTTTTAGGGAATTAAGGAAACTCAGTTGACTCTTTGTAAAAATTAACACTGGTTAAAAGACATCTTATCAGAGAAATTTATCAAAATATAAGCTTACCACTGTGGTGAACATATATAAGATCTCACACACATGTTTCGTTAAACTCACACACAAGTTCTTTGATGAGTATCATTTAATCCTATTCAGAGGTCAACCATAGGATTTTTCTCTGTGGTTTCAGAAAGTGCCAAATCTAAACACCAGTCCCTCAACTTGGTAGTGCAAAGATTTTAGACAAGTTAGATATGGCTCAGAGTCTATACCTGCAATTGTTCTAGTGTATCAAGTGGAAATGCTGACATTTACTTCATAGGGCTCTCATACCTATTACATTAATTAATGCATACCAAGAGTTATACTGGGGGAAGGGGGGCCAGAAAGTGCTCCAATGGCAACCATTTTAAACAGAAAAAGTTTTAGCCTCACATCTTAACCACTATGATACATTTAGTTCAATAAATTAACACTGTTTATTATTGTTCTACTGCACATATTTTAACTCATTATGCTTACATTTATACATTTTCCCACTTGATTAAAACTGCTAAATATGTATACAGTTTTCTTTAATGCCTTTCTTACTAAAGGAAATTTTCTTGGTCATTTTTGACAGATGACTAAAGAAAGAAAAAGATATCAAAGATTTTTTTCAAGAGTTAAAAAAAAGACAAAGTTATTTCCTTCAACTTAAAAGAATGAAAATTAGCATCCACTATCTCTTGATACAAGGCAAATACATTCTGCTGCCCCTTGCTTTTTAGGTTCATGGAAATCAAGGAAGCACACTTTAACTGCCTATAACTCCACATCCAAAAATGTCTGAGGTGTTCAACACAAGTTGGGAGATCTTATTATAGTTTGGCTCACCATCTTATGCAAAGAAATAAAATAAAAATGCAATTGTATTAAATACATTATGTTCTTGCTATCATCTAAAAATGAGAGCATTTCCCCTTTGTCATTCAGCTATGCCAGACCAATGACAGCATGAACATATTAAGAAAGTGTGAAGTCTCTCGATTCTCTTGGATTTCAACTAAAAGTAGAAAGATAAACCAATCAACTTTATTTGTGTGGGTGTTTTGTTTTGTCTGTCTGTATGTATTATGTGTACCACACATGTGCAGGCCAGAAGAACTAGAGTTACAGGTGCTGTGAGCTAGCATAGAGCTTTCTGAGTTAAACCTGGGTGCTCTGAAAGAGCAGTTAGTGATATGAACCATTGAGCCATCTCTCCATCCTGCAACCATTTTGGGGGGAGGTGTTTTCTCTTCATATATAAACGAGGATCTTTTTCCTTTGTGCAATATAGAACTCTCCTTAAAAGATCACAAGTTACATGTATTAAAAAGTATAGTAAATAGGTAGAAGTGATAATGCATGCTTGTAATTCCAGCACCTAGAAGGCAGAGGCAGGAGGATCAAGAAGTCAAGGCCATTCATAGATATAGAGCAAGTTTGAGGTTACTCTGGGCTATGTCAGACTCTGCCTCAAAATAATTAAGTAAATAGGTAAATATAAAAAAGAACTATTAAAAGCATAGCAAATAGGTAAAGTGGATTGGAGCGAAAGAACAGGCAGCTCTTGGTGGTGGTGTCTAAACACAAGGCAATTTGCTAGAGGAAGGAAAACATTAAGATCAAGAATCCACAGACCAGGCATTTGGAACTGAGTAGATGTTCAGCGAGCAGTTTCTATGCAGCTCACCACAATCTTGAGTTTATTTTTATTGCTATTTTTTAGAAGAAAACATAACTGAGATTTTTGCACCGGCTGTGGTAGATTATCAAATTCATGTTTTTTTCATCTACTGCAGTGTATGAATACGCTAGAAGAGATTAGGCGAATCTCATAAATTCTAGGAAGCTTTATACAAGTATAAACCTCACATTTTAAATAGACAAAGTCATTAATAAACCTATAGCATTTGCATGCTAAATTTCTTCTTACAGAGCACAAACCACTCAAAGCTATCTACACTGAACACAATCTATTTTCACTAAACTAAAATATCAACTTTATTCATAGCAGCTATGGCATCTAAATGAATTAGCATAAGAGTTAATTCCTTAAAGTGAGATATTGTTATTAGTTCCTAAATGTAATGTTCTATTCTTTGCAATATCAGATAAAGCACAATTGCATTTTCTTTTATTAGTTTGAGCTGAACTAGTCTACTGATTTATCCTAGTGACTTCAGAGGTGACAAACCCAACACATAATGCCAAACTAGCTCTTATTTTGCATTTTATAGAAAATTATTTTTTACAATCTGCTCACATTGAAAACCAACACAGTATCAAAGAGAGAGGGAGAACCTGAGAAGTAAGTAGCATGTCCACTTTTCTTCCAGTGAAAAACGAGCACTAAGGCAGTGTTTTCACAAAACAAGTCATACCAGCTTATCAAACATACTAATTTTATTACAGAATTCTTCCAAGATAAACCTTTTTCTCTTCCTTGTTATCTGCTGAGACAGAGTCTAACTTCTTCAAGAACGTGACTACTAGAAAAAAAATCAAGTAGTCAAATTCAGATAGCAAGTATCTTCACAACCAATTGTCTATGTTTACGAGTCTAAGATATTTACCTTTAGAAGTTTAGATGACTACAAATACTTCTCCACTGTATACTTAACCAGCAAGCTCCTCAATTTACTCAAGACAGTGCTACTCTGGTACATCTTAAGTAAGAGAGGTTCATCAGCTTTATTATTTAAAAAATTCCCATACTCCATATTTAAAAAGTGTTAAAACATTAATAGCACGGTCTTTGAGACAAGCTGTTTTTCTAAGTTCTCTGGTCGTAATGTAAGATTATAACTTACATTATATCTCAACCTGTGGGCCATGATCGCTTGACAATTAAACAGCCCTTTCACATGGATTGCATATCAGATATCCTACATATCAGATATTTATATTATGATTTGTAACAGTAACAAAACTATAGCTATGAAGTAGCAATGAAATAATTCTAGGGCTGGGGGTCACCACGACATGAAGAACGGTAGGAAACGGTGAGAACTGCTACAAGTTCTCACGTTCTCTTCATGAACAGTCAATAGTAAGTAGACAAGTCAACAGTTTAGGTTATACTTCATGAGATTAAAAGTTTTCTGTTTTGTCTTACTTGTTTGTTTGTTTACTGCTATTGATTTTGAGGTGGGTTTTATATGTTACCTAGGCTGATCTCAAACTCCTAAGCTCAGCCTTCTTAGTGGAGGGAGTTGGCATGTATTACCATACCCAACTACACAGTAGTTTATAATAGTAATTTCCTATCTTATTTTCTTGCTCCTTTAACTGAAATATCTCTCCTGCAAAGGAACAATAGGTATAGTAAACAACAGAATGTAAATCAGCACCCCCCCCAACACACACACACACACACACACACACACGGACACATGGACACACAGACATGGACACGAACATTTAACATTTGCTATTGAATGTGTTAATATCTGACATCAAGATGAGCTCAAAAAGCTACTGTATGGGCTGCAAGATGGCTCAGAGGTTAGGAGTACTGGCTGCTCTTTCAGAGGGCCCTGGTTTGATTCCTAGCACTCAAATGGCGACTCACAGCCATCTGTAACTCCAATTCCAGGGAATTTGATGCTCTTGTCTCTCTTCCTCAGCCAATTCATACAGGTAGTGCACAAACACACATAGAGGCAAAAGACTTATACACATAAAATAAAATCTTAGAAAGGGATCCTGAAAGATGTTAACGTTAAATTAATAGTACTAGAAAATTCTAGAAAACTATTTCTAAAGGCATTTTCTAAAAACTGAATTGTTGCTCTGGGCAACAATCTGTTCATTAGGCTGGAGAGACTTTTAAAGGAGCCCCGGAGAGAACCTCCACTGGAAACTGGAGGAGTGGCAGCCTGCTAGCTTGAGCGTAATAAACACAGAAAGGTTGTCTCGTCCGTGTATCAAGTGTACTTCAGGAAGGTATGAAAAAAAACATAAACTGAGGGATGAACTGTCATAGAAGAATTCTTGTTCAGTTTGTTTGCTTTTGACTTTTCCAATTGAAGACATAATGGAAAATTACAGGAAGTTTGTAAGACAGAATATATATACACAGCAGTTATGTGTAACTTCATTACTTTAAAACAACTATGTTGATATATTTTCATTCAGGCCTGTAAATTGTAAACATATATCACAGATTTCATTGTGCTGTTTTTTGGCAGATAATAATTCACTATTTTTTCCTGTCAGACAAGCAGCTCTCAGTTTCTTGCTGTACGGTGCTGCAATTCCATTACTGATTCCTTGGCGACATCAGCAATGACAGAATGACTGGCTTTAAATTTGAGTACTCTGTTATCTTGGGGTGGGCGTGGTCAAAAAAGATCTTATCAATTTATACAGCCTTCGGCACTGTATCAGCGTTCCTATTTAATGGTATCCTTGACAGCCTGAGCGTCATCAGTAAATTTTTTCCATTGATTGATAAATTTAAAACTGTACTGTTTATTGTTTCAACCTGAATTTGTTTCTGAGTCTTAGTTCTAAGAGATGGCACTGCTACTTCAGCAAGAAACCATATGAAGTGTAAGTCAAATGGTTCAAGGCTTAAAAAAAAGCAAAATTTTTATTAAAATTAATCTAATAATGATATGAGTATTACTGTGCTGCATGGCAATCAGGCATTAATGGCAGGCAGTCCATGGAAAATGGCTACTGTTATTCATAGTGCCAGACTACGCATTCTTAGACTGTGGGAAGGGGTCAACCAAACAGAGCATCACGCTTTCCTTAAACCTATAGGGATCATCTGGTCTGAAGCCAGGTGTGTGATCAAGAAAACATATCACATTCCTCGGTTCCATTCACCCTCCATAACCAAAGTCCCAGAAAGGCAAGCATTATCAATTAAGTTGATGGAGCCAGCACTTTCTGAAAAAAGGAAGCTGAACCATGTAGTCTTAAATGGGCTGACCAAAGACACAGGCATCACACCTCTTTAAGTTCCTCAGGTCAGGAATCTAGGTTGCCAGTGAGACCTCTGAGGAACACAGAATATACAAGGGAAGAACACTCGCCTTCAGTTTCCCAGTTAATCTGCCTAGTAACAAAGGAGGTGGGATCAGGATTAGAAGGTCTTCCTTCCTTCTATCTAAATCCCTCTCGTCAACGCTGTCTGAACTTTCATGCATTAGATTTACTCTTTGAAGTTCTTAAGCATGCAGTTCGGAGATGATTAAAGGGAGGTGAGAGTAGGGCAAGAAGGGATAGCAGTGTCCCACAGTCCAGCGTGAAGATTAGTCCACTTAAGTTTTACACTCTGAGAAGCATGCAGAGGGCAGGAACAATGGTTCCGATACAGAGAGCGCACAGTAAGAAGCAAAGTAGTGAAGTCGTCTGGACTGCTTCAAGAAGGCACAAGTCAGAACATGAGACTTCAGAGGAATAGGGAGGAAGCCAAGCCCACGGTAATAAAAACTGTCTGTATATATGTTGGGAGGCTACAAATCACATTTATATAGATCATAGATAATCCTCACAACATACTATAGTGAAATTGAAACTCGGAGATGTCAGGTAACTTACCCAAGGTCACATAGGTAGTAAGTGGCAGAGCCGGGACTGGAACCCAGGTCTTCTGATTCCTTCTGTGCATTCCCAGCTCCCCTGGAGCTGAAGCAGGGGCAGAAAGGGAGGTGGAAGTAATTTGCCCATGACCAGCCCTGCCCTTTCCCTTCTTTCAAAGGCTGAGCAGAGCACCATCTGACTCTCTCTGCAACCCTTTCCACAACATCCTTTTAGGATAGCGCACAAAGAATCTGAAACATTTACTAATCTTGGGCTCAAGGATGGCAATAAAAGGTAATGGTCAGTTATATTTGGCTAGATTTTTTTTTCCATTTATTCCATGAATTTCCAAAATTCACAAATATCTAAAAGCATAATTAATAAATGTCACTTTAGAAATTTATTTTTTAATATTAAGATGTAAAGCAGTTTGCTCAATGTTTTGTTTAATAGGTTCTGTTACACCTTTTAAATTACATTGTAAGAATGCTCCTGAAACTGATGAGGAGCCAGGCAGCAGCCTACTAGTAGTACTTCCCACCGAGAGACCGCTTGTCATCCTGTAATCATCTTCAGTAACTGATTATGCCATATTTAACTTATAATCATTAAAATGAAAAGTATATGCATTCAGTTTTTTCATAGCCCACATTAACACTCAACATTCAACAAAAATGTATATGCATTATCATTTTGATATCACCTATATTCTTTTCTAAATTACATTTAAAATATTTTTAGTGTTGCTTTTTAGAATTAAATTTCTATTAACAAAATTTAGAATTTCCACTATCTAGTTTGGAGAATAATATATTAACTCTTCTGAAGAGGGTGCATTTTAATTTCTTTGCATTTCTAACAAAATATGAACAAATTCAAGGGGAAATTTTATTTAATTTTCTAATGTCCTTTCTGAAGCAAATATTCACACATTTCAGACGCTGATAGTCTTCACAAGAACAAGGGCAAAGGGGTCAAGGGCAAAGTAAGCATTTATACAAATGAACACTGGGGACATCAAAGTATCCGTGCCCAAATTTGTTAGTCATTTCCAGAGTCTCAACAATTACCCCTTTTTACCAGACACCAAGTGAAGCACAGTCCTCTATGTGTTGGAAAGTATTGACCCTAACAGTTATTCACTTGATATCTTCAAAATGAGAAGTATAAAAAAGAGAACAGAATAAAGGGGAAAGGCCTGGATAAGGAAGAAGAGGCAGAGAAGGGTACATAAGAGAGGGAGAGCTGCCTAAAAGATATAACAAATATAAAGCATAACTATCTTGAATTCTTGATATGTTTAAGGCCTGTTTCATATTTTCAAATTTTGAAGTCTAACATTCTTTTGGTCATCATATCAGAAAAAGTACGTTTCTGTAGCTTTTCCGTATCACTGCAAACTTTATTTAACTAAGTCTTTTTAGATAAGTACCTATTATGTTGTCCTAAGTCATTCATTAAGTGGTACCAAAAATAATTACCAATACTTAAAAAGACTATATGGTCATAACTTTTAGAGTTTGAAGCATACAGAGTTATTAAATTAAGCTAACTTCTAATGTCATGCTTTGTATAATTAGCTCTTTTAAAATCATGACTCAAAGGATTGACCCTAATTACATACACCATCTGAGAAAAGAAAGTATATTATGCATAATTTTTAACATACTAGAAAATGATTATCAAAGAAAGTCAGAGTTTTAGAAAATCAAGGTTGAGCTTCCAAGATTACTTTCTCCAAGCTATTCCATTCACATGGCATGCGTAACAAAACTATACTCTGGAACCATGCTAGCAATGCTGCCAGACTGTGCCATTTGGTTTGATGGTGGGCTTATCAGTATTTACCCGGCAGCTGGCCACTAGAGAGCAAACTATATCTCTCTCTTCACATACACACACACACAACCAATCTGTTTTTGAAAGTATTTACACAAAAAGAGCACAGACCTTGGTAAAATCTATCATATGGAGTTGTGATGTTTAGTTTGGTGTCTAGGAAGGAGTCTTTGATACAACAAAGTCATTAATTACTCAGTAATTATTGACTACCTTCCACTGTTTGAGGACCAATTCAGAGTTTTCAGACGTAAAACTCTGACACCATCGACTTTAGGAGACAACAGTTATGGTATACAATCGCTGATTATTTACACAGTTCCTTTTATTTCTACCACTGCACCCAACAGTAAATTCTGACTCCCTCCTAAGTATCTGAAAAGGGTAATTTTTAAAATAAGAACTACCCTTCCACCTCCAAAAGATCTTATAAATAAATATTGAAATTAGACTCTAGAGTATTCATTCATCTGATTTAAGGAATGGTACCGGGAAAACAAGAGAGCGACAAGGGTTTCTTTCCTAGAAGGCTTAAAGTAGGAACTTCTAATGAGTCAAAATCACAGTATATGAGGACTTGGGAGAAAACACGCTAGTCTATCATAAAAGAACCACATAAATGTTGATTCAGAACAGAAGCTCTGATCTCTTGTGATTCCCCCCCTCCATGTACAAGTGTTTTGGGCACTTTTTTATTTATCAACCAAGGCCATCTTAACAAAAGAATAGCTTCAGACTTTATCTTCAGCTAGATTACTGGAGAAAAACAAACATGAAAATACCTTACTGCGAATACAGAAAAACTGTGGACTCCTAGGTCAGGTTTTCAGAAAAGCCTTCTTAGGAATGTTACAATGGAAATCTTCCCAAGGAGCAAATTCAAGTTAATATATAAAAATTTGCAGAATTAGATAAAATAAAATGAAAAGATCATTGAGTTCTGAATAATTAAAGTTAAAATAAAATCTTCAGTTTTATGCAATAAAATCCAATTCCTAAAAACATAAGGACATAAAAAAGGGTCATACAGTTTTAGAAATATATTGTGTCCTTTATGTGCAGGAAGCAAAATCTTGGGAAGTTGGAAGAAACTGGTTTTATATATTTAGATGTATTATTAAACATCTGAAAAATCACTTTATACTTTGAAGATGAATCTTTCCCATCTTATAGGTGGGAAATCTAAAAGTAAGCTAGGGAAACAGTTGTGACTTCTGCCAACCATCTCCTTTACACTTTCTGTCCAGGTTCTCAGACATGAGAAATTAAGGAATTATATGAGCACGTAAGTCTGTGACGCTCTGTATATTAACTCTTCCTCTTGGTAGACAAGTGCTTATTAATGTGATATCAAATCAAGGAAGTTCTATAATCGAAAAATAAGCTTAATTAAATTAACCCACATTTTCCAAATTTGTTTAAGTATGAATGTTCCCAGAATACAGTTGTGAAAACTAGTCTGACCAGGCCTGAGGAAACAAAAACCAGTGACTTCTGCTTTCTCAGACGGCTCTAAGCTGCCTACCTAGAACCTCCCCACTGTGTTCACAGTCAGTAGATCACACGAGGCTGAAGGCAATTAAATATTACTCACTGTTGCAGCATTTCTCTCCCTTCTGATTGCAGTTCTCAGCCAATGACAGGCCACTAAGGGAATGATTTCAGGCTAAAATATAAGTAAACTCTTGCCAGTAGTTTCCAAGTTTAATGGAACTAAAAACTTTGCAGCACCAAAGTGTTAATTATCACAAGAAAATAGAACAACTCCACTCTTTGCTAGAGATATGATGATAGAACCTACTGTATATGATTCTTAATAAGCATCAATGGTTCACTACAGTATGAAAAAATAAGACACCAGGGATCAGTCAACGAGAGGATTAAAAAAAATTAAGATAAAAATCAAAGATGCAATCTTTAGGAAACATAATGAAAACAAAGGTGGCTAAAATATGCATAATGTTAAATAAAAAATATAAATGACTAGATACAACTTTAAAAGAAATGGACTACTGACAATTCACCACAGCATAAAGTACACATATATGTACCATATGTGCTCTACTTAATATCGTCAGGGCTCATCAACATCACTGACTAACGACAGAGAGCTGCTCGGAGGGAATTCCAACTGAAAAAGTGCGCCTACAGCAAAATTAACAAAAATATTATTTGCTATTACAGATGTAGGTGAAATGACCCCCCCAATCAGAAACAAAAGTAGAATTCTATTTCCTTTAATTCAAGAAAATCAATCATTTCTTCCCATGTAACAAAATCTTTAAAATTAATCGTCGTTTAATATTTTTAAGGCACGTTCCCAAAATAGGGTTGAAATCTTCAGGAACATAAAAATAAAAATAAACATAACAAGAATATCATTAAATTCATTTATTTACTAAATTTCCTAGGCAATAAGCTTATCAGCAAATATACTCTGCATATATTTGCAAAAGACTGGTAGAGCTGAGACCAGTGAAATCATGGTTTCAAAGAAAATACAGTATTTACACACAAAGTCTTCCTCTGTTGAGTCGGTGTCAAAAAGGAAGGGAAGAACACTGACAATTCCAATCCCTTCACCTGGGCCCTTCATCCAAGAGACCATAAAAACTGCTTTGAAGGAAAATGTTAAAATTAAAAGCAGCAAACAATAAAGTATCAGAAATTAACTCCTTAATTAACCAACAGAATATATTCATAAGCCCATACTTTAGTTTGGCACTAGTAAAGGAGAAACTTAAGTGATAATAGATTAATGTAATGAGTCCTTCTAAAATTATTTGGTTAATCACAAAAGGCAATTTGATGCTACCCTGAAACATGTTGTTAATATTTAATTTCAGGCATAAATTGCTTTATAAACTCTAATTAAAGTTAGAAACAAATCTGAGTAGCAGTATTAAAATAAGTTTGAAAGAAAGACATCATGTTGTCAATAGTTCCTTCATGTTACTTCACTGTGGGAGATAGCTCACCTTCAGAAAGAAGAAATGTAAAGTAATAATGCAATCTATATTTGCACTGCTCAATAAAAGGCATTTCAGATTAATCTGAAACTCTTTGAAAAGGTCTTTAAATATGATTTGAAGAGATCACAATGTATTATATCAAAATTTTGTTATCTTTTTATTTTAGATCTTGAAAATAGCATAATTTCAATGATGGCATAAAACACCCCTAAAGAATATTATACCTTGGTGTAGGAGGTTTTTTTTTCTGTCTATGTGTTGCTTTCATTGGTTGAATAAAGAAATTTCTGTGGCCTTCTGATAGAGCAGCACTTAGGTAGGTAGAGTAGACAAAATAACTGAATGCTGGGAAAAAGGGCAGAGAGAGAAAGCTGCCATGGAACTGCCAGGTCAGACATGCTGAATCTTTACCGGTAAGCCACGACCTCGTGGTAAACACAGATTATTAGAAATGGGTTAAATCAAGATGTGAGAATTAGCCAATAAGAAGCTAGAGATAATGGATCAGGCAGTGTTTAAATAAATACCATTTCTATGTGATTATTTCAGGTGTAAGCTAGCCGGCCGGCACAAACAAGGGGCCCGGCTCGTTCTTGTAACAATACCTGGGTCAAAGCTAAATCTCAAGGTCTTTTTAATATTCCATTTAGTTTTGAGTTTCAAGGATTATGAACAGTTTTACGGTGCTGTATTTGTGAGTCTGGAGTATACTTCTGAGTGAATCACACCCTTCCCTCACGTGAGCAGCTGCCACATCTCCAGTAAAGGGCTCAAGAACAGCCCACAACCTCCTGCAGGAAACCCAAGATGTTGAGTAACAGCTAAAGAAGAAAAAAATCAATCCTATCAATGTAATAGAAAGGAGTTTAAAAACAGTATATAGCTCAACTGTGGAATAATGTACTTAAAGCATGCACAGATAAGAGTTCAATCCCAGCATCATAAAAATTTCAAAAAACATTAAAAAGAAACAACACAGATGAAGCTCAGGGTCCATAATTTAAAAGGATGTTTTATGTTCAAAGTAGATACAGAGTTTGCTTCTGACTTTATACCAAAAAAGAAAATGTTTCCCAAAATAAAGTGAGGGAAAAAAAGAAAAAAATGTAACTTTAGTCAGTGGCCAAAACAAATTCTGTTCTTAGCAATAATGTAGGAACTAACTTATTTAAGAATTTATCAGCAAAAGTGGCAAGTCTAAGATCAAACAGGCATTTGAACTAAATACTAACTGGCAAAGTCTCACTGTTACATAATTCTCTTTTCAAGTTAATTTCTATAACAATTGTCCTCATTTTAATGTCTACTATGATCTTTGAAACCTGTTCACATTACATATAGCCTAATTAAATAGCTAACGTGACCTTGTTCCTACACATGTAAGGACTCTTTGTTAACTCATTGTTCTATCTGTCCTAACTCAGTAGGGTTTTCGTTGGTCCTCAATGCTTTCTTTAAAAAAAGTACTTTTAATGGAATAATAATTTATGACTTTTTATGAATGTTATTTGAATGTGAAAGGGTAGCTTTTAAATGTGCTTTCCAGGATGCTAGAAAAACAAATTTGTGCAAAGTTATTTCAAAACTAAAACTTCTGAGTCTAATTATGTAGCTAAGGTAGTAGTACAGACTACAAAGTACAGGTGCTCTTGAATTTGTGACCTTTCTTTCTCAGGCTCCTGAGTGCTGTCATTTCTGCATATGCCACCTGGCCAGGCTAAATTTTATTGTTTAAATCAGAAACAAAGCCAGCCATGGTACAAGAGGCCTACGCTTCTACCTACTAAAGATTATTTAAGCCTAGAAGTTCAAGATCAGCCTGAACAGCATACCAATACCTTACATTAAAAAAAAACCAAAACTAAACCAAATCAAATAAGATACCATAATGAAATAAATAGAAAAACGTATTTTTTATTTTCCACTAGTACTTTGTGTGTGTGTGTCTGTGTGTGTGCAAACATGTGTACACATACCTGTGCATACATACAGGAAGAGTGAACATAAACGCTACTGTCTGCTATAATTTTACAATTTAATTTTAGCGGTGGTTTTACTGAACTTCACTGGCTATCGTGACTGTACAGTGAACCTAGGATTCTCCTGTCTTCAATTCAGTGTTGGGATAAAAGATGTAAAATTCCATTCCTGGCTTCTTACATGGGTGTTGGGGAACCAAGTTAAAAGTTCAGGTCCTCATGCCTGGACGGCAAACATTTTACCCACAGGCTCAGCCCCCTCAGCTGCAGTAAAAGAATTTAATACATTAAGTTCATTGTTATATTTTTTTCAACAACAGTTGTCTTCAAACTAAAGTGGAATAAAGAATCATCTCCACTGGACCTTGCTTTAAGAGTTCAAGAGGTAAGAACAAGACTTACACTGAAGATACATTCACATAAAAGATAAGTTACTTGTGTATGGGGGGGTCTTATGGGTTTATATGTGCTACTTATAGAAATACTCCCTGAAACCTGGAAAGTATTCAAGGAATATTTGTTGAGTAATAAATGACTCCACCAAAAAAAAAAAAAAACCTACTTAATATAGGATGATTACTTTAAAAAATAATAACAATCTATTTGTAATTTTTCAGACTTTTTAGAATTACTGCCAAGACCATGTGCAAGCTAAGGCTGTAGAACTAACCTTTCTCCACACAATGCGATTCTCTAGTTGGAATAACAGCTAAACAGCAATCACTTCCTGATAGAAGAAGCACATACTTAAACACCAGCATGCTCCAAAACATCTCTTGGGACATAAAAGTCTCACAGGACCTAAGTCTTAAAGGCCCTGAAAACTCAGAAACAGCAACGCTCTGAGTGTAAAGGAGTTTTTAGGAACAACTCCAGAAAGACAAAAGGAGAATCTGTGAACACAGTCAACTATAGCACAGGGATTCCATGATGCCTGGGGGCATCCTTATACTTGTTTCCTCATGCTAGTTCTGGAGTTCAAAGGAACCAATTAGGAAGGTGCCTGCAGGGAGTACCATTAGCAGATTTCCTTGCTAATGTTTTCTCATACAATAGAGAGGATTAAGAAATATTATGGGGTTTTTTTCCATGTATATTTCCATAATGCATCAACTACTTTGCTAAAACAAGGATAGCTCTATAATGTTTCAATAACACATACATGTGCACACTGGCGTACAATATACAAACACAAAATAAAAAAATTACTATTTATTTTATTTTAGGGTGTTTTTTGTTTTGTTTAGGGAACATTATAGAGTCCCAAAGAAAAGAAAGATCAGAAGAAAAAATTAGAGCGTTTATATAGTTCAAAGTGAACTGCAAATGTCACATTACACATGATAATTAGAAAGTTCATTACAAGTTAGGTATTAAGACTTACTTTATCTTAATTTATTTTAATATTATTTCTAAATACTTGTTTGCTTTTTTAATGAGGGAGAGAAAGAAAAGGTGTGGATTTGGGTGGGAAGAGAAGTCGGAAAGATGTAGAAGGAGCTGAGGGAGGAAAAATCGCGATCAGAATATACTGTATTAAAAATTAATTTTTAAAAAAATAGAAAAGAAAAAACAAAACAACAATAAATCCAACAGAAGTAAAAAGAGCCAGGTGAACTCCAGTTGTAATAAAAACAAAAGTTCAAGGTTAACACATCAAGATGTTAAATAAATCATTTTCAAAGAATAATGTATTTAGTGAAAATCAGAACATATATTTTGAGTATCTAAAGTATCATCTCTGAATGTGTCCTAGAAATGAAAAGGTGGGTGTATTCAGATTGGAAAAAAAAAAACAGATAGACATTCATCCTACTAACATATGTAAGAGAGATAATCCATAGATCTCTTGAGAAAAACACTAACACAGATTTAAAGCATTAACTTTTATTTTAATTTTCCATACAACCGACTATTATACTTAGTCTTATGTCTCTTAATATTTCATGCTTTGTACTTAGGATTTATCCTTACATCTTTGAAAAGCAGTACAAGCAACTATTTTTTATAAAGGCTTTTTTGGTTTATACTCAAGCTGTTTTTGGTTGTTATGCACTTTACTTAAAAAATATCTTTGCTAAATGATCATTGGTATTTTTGGAAAACTTAAGAGATTTCCAACATTTTTTGCCAGTAACAAAAATGAACCTTAAGCAAATAAACATATTATTTCACATGAAAATATACACACGCATATGTAGCGCAAGAAATTAAAAACTGAAAGTTTGATAATCCACAGTGTAGATGAATAACTGTGCTAAGGCCCCTTAAATTTTCTGCACTTTGCAGACTTTAATTCTGTAGTGAGTCAGTCAAGTGGGATTGCCTTCTTATTGGTGCAGTGGACGTTTTGCTTATAATTTTGTGGAGCTTTGATTAACTTAACCTTGATACAGTCCCAACGTACAGAAAGGTGCTCATGGATTGCAACACAAACACTCTCAGAAGCTCAGAGAACTAACTCTACCTTGACTCTACATCACATGCACTGACATCTGCATAGACTGTTTACTGTCGTGGCTGTTTATGTACGTATCTATGCACACATCGATATTGTTTAAATGGAGATAAAAAAAGAACTGTTAAGCTGGTGGCGCCTGTATTTCAAAGAGATGTTTCTCTCAAATAACTACTCTTGTAGACAGAAAAATGGATGATCTTTACCCTGACAATGAGGCCCATGATCCAGTTACATTAATTTAGGCAAAAATCTTCACATAGGAGGAAAGAATGGCAAAATCTCCAGAAGATGCAGTGATTTTTATCCTGCTTCTGCAAAAATAGGTTAGGCATCTTATTCAAGCTTAAAATAAGTAAAAATAAATCATAAATGAGTATTCAACAGTGTACTGTGGTTCAGAACATAATCACTGAACCATCATCCAGTTATGCTTATACAAATAAAAATCAAGGTAAGTGCCATGAGGACTATTAAGGCAGAACAGTCAAAGTATTGCCTGTAGCACTTCAGAACCAAACATCTCTAAATAGGGGAGTTTCAGAGAGGAGCAACAAATGTCATCAGGTGTGACTGCCCTAGAAGAGAAACAAACAGAAGAAAACTAAATGCTTCTTTTAGAAGAAAAGAGTAAAATTAATCCCTAGGAGTTCTAAAAATAGAAAAATGAAATTAATTAAAAATTCTGCTTTGAAGGTGGCATAAGAGTGCACACCTCTAACCCCAGCACTTGAAAGGTAGAGGCAGAAGGGTTTAATCATCCTTGGCTACATGACTGAGTATAGCCTGAGCTATGGGAGACCCTAGCTTGTATCATGTAAGCCTCAGATAAAGTAAGTATAATTTACACATTAAAAAGATGGCTTCCACTTGGACAGTGAATGCTATATCTAAAAACAACTGGGAGTATGGAAAAGTAGCAAGTCATGATTCAAATTCTAGAAACGTAGATTCAGTAAACAATCACTTTACCATTAAGATTGGATTAAAAACTATTAAAAGGGGGGATTTAAAATAGCCATCACATGAGATCAAGAAGAGTAAAAACATATGAATCCAAGTTTTACCAAGAAAGGAAAAATATAAATTAGAAAATGATGGTACCTTGGTCTTTCAGAGAAAATCTTTAGAAAATGATAAAGGAAGTGCCCTCTTAATTAAACCTAAAAACTACCAGTAATATCATACTGTAAAGTAAAATGAATTGCCTTAGAAAATAATAGTTTTTCTTAAACAAAAAGGCAACAAATATTCATGCCTTTAAGTCTGAAAACTGCAATTGGGTTCTGTGTTCTTGTTTTATTTATACTAGAGGATGAGGACACAAATAAAGACAAGACAGAAAATCTTTAAAACACCAAATCTAAAAGCAGCTCATGAAAAAAGACAGAGATGAGGCTCCAGAGATGAGGGCTGCTGGCAGCATGATCTGATTTTCTACTTATTTTGACACTTTAGGGAAAATGCAACAAATTAATGAAAATGAACACTGGAGGACACATCTCTATGGTGTCTGTACTTACATGTGGACGGTAATCAGCCCGCATAAAGTCAGCGAGTCCCATAAAACATGGGCTCTATCTGGCCGGAGAAACTCTAACTTAGGTGATCTCAGTTATTTTAACACTTTGTCAAATAACTGGCAACAAAATGCACATATACATGTGTAAAGGCATGCATGTGGTAAACAATGTACAAAACCATACATAATTTAAAGTGCTTTTCCTAATTGTATATGTACCTCAAACAATAAACAAAATGATGTTTCCCAATGAGATTGAAATTTGACAAATTTTGGATATAACTTAGCTGAATTTAAAGTAATCTGCAAAAGAAAATATTCATAAAACCCAATTTTACACATAAAAATATTTGACAAACCCAAACAAGGGTAGCTATTTCCAAAGCATGATATAACAGCACATTATACATGTAAGTAATTGTAGTGCATTCTTTCTCAGTTCAGGTAAAGCAAACTCTTGGAATAGTCACTTTCAAAGGAACTCAGCATTTCTCACTTCCAATTTTTGTATGACTACGCCTAATCTTTTAGAGCTATTTATTTTCTTCAGAGTAGCCTTTGTACAGAATTTGGATCACGTACCCATGCCTCTGTTTGAATGGGCTTGATATTGCTTAGCAGCACCTCTTCATAGTTCCCGTAATCAGTGAACTTAACAACCGCAGTCATGCCAGAAGAATGGAGGGCTTCAACTTCTGCTCGGTAAAACTGAGGAGGCAAAAAGAAGTTTCATATAGGACGTCAGTGTTGTCTGCAGAGGCAATGTCTACTCTGCCAGTATATCTTAATATATCTTAATATCTCAATAAAATGAGAAAAGGTAAAAAAAAATATATTCTCCACATCCTTCTAAAGGTTGGGTAACTCCAAGTATGAACCAGGAACGAGTTGATTCTTAATTGATATATTTTATTAATAACTACTACATCTCATATAAGTATTAGGTTAATCCCTGAGGTTTCCTTTTCATGTCTGGGTGCTACTTAACTTAGAGCAACATGCTGGGACGGCCTTATCTCAGGGCTTTGGCAAGCATTCCTCTCTTCCTTCCTCTATTGTTCTTAGACTCACTATTGTGTTCTGAGTTGTTTTGAGTGTATGTTTCAATTGTAAGCTTCTCAATTTATGTCAGTTCACAGTAAGTTCAACAATCATACTGTAGCCCAGGAAAACAAGTAATAAGGCAATGCCTTCTTAAAAACTTACAGCTTAATCTTTAGCTTTTGTGATTCCGTGCAGTAACCAAAAGAACGCAGTATTCCATTTCTCTGGTTTTTATCTTCAACTCTCTAAAATAGAGCCTTGACACAGAGGAGACTTCTAAAAAGCCTTACTTAAGAATCCCAGGGCCAAATAAAGCTATATATTTAATTTCTTTTTTTTTTTAAAGAAAAAGTACCCACAGATTTATAAAGGTGATCCATGTTAAAAAAAAAAAAACAACAAAGATCTATAACATGGAAAGTAGTGAACTACAGATGTAATGACATGCAACTTAAAAAAGTTGAGAATTCAGGATGAGCCTCCTGAGAGGATGGAATTCATTTAAAGATGAAGAATGTTTAGCCAAGAAAAGGATATTCTACGGGCAGTTATGGGGCCATGAAGATGAACACAGGCAAATAATAGAAGTTTTAAACTAATCATGGTATGACATGACTGCTCAACAAATAAAAAATTAGGATCAGTAAGTCTTAAAGTTTAGATAAGGAAGGGTCTATGAACAGTTTGTATAGGTAAGAGAGTTCATGTATAGGCAAGAGATTTTAAGTAGCACATTCATGTGATCTAAGACCAGTATCAATGACCAACTTGAGAGATCTAAGATTACAAGCAAAAAAAACAATATGGAGGTTATTGCTGTAATATTCAAGTTCAGAGGGAGAAAATAGTTTGTTTTATAGTGTAAAGAGAGACAGAAAGCTGTCTCAAATTCTAAGTTCTATGGAAATAAAACAAGGTATTATGTGGAACTGTGAAAACATTAACATTAGACTATACAAGTTGACCATCTCTAAAACATAATTATAATAAAATTAAGGCACAGTTTCCTAATGGTAGTTATAGTCCACTTCTTTTCTTAAATTTCTATCTTTGTTTCTAATATAAAAATCTGGAAGTTGTGTCTTCTTGACCAAACATTTAAAATCTGCCTCTTAAGCTGGACGGCTTTAGGAGAGAACAGTGCCATCTCTGCACAGGACGGGCAGTGCTGATTTCTGTTACTGAAAAGTATTGAAAGATGTTTTGAATATCAAGATAGTTTGGACCATTATTATAAATGTATACAATACGGATAACACATGAGTTTAGCACGTTGGGTTTTTCTATCTTCTTAATTAGTACAGTCTCTATACAGATAAAGTGTCTACTAAGTATAAGCTAGCACAATGACAAATGACTACAATGTTTCATTGAAAAGAAATGTTGTATTTATTTTCCTACCAGCACACTGATTTTTAGAGGCAATTATAATTAAGATTAAAATTTATTAAAAAGTATCAAGTTCTGGATGGCATTTGGATATCAGTATGCACAGTCAAAATTAACTAACTTCATATTCCCAACCTGGTGTCTATCAACTGCTGAGTTATTGTTTGTTTAATACTCAAAACTTGCTGAAGGAACTCGTCTGCCAATTTCAATTATGAGCAAACAGGTAGATCTGTTCTCTATTGCTCCATTTATCTGTGGCTGATCATTCATATCCAAAGCTTCTATGTCTTTGGCAATAGACAAGAGTACCAAGGAAATATCCTTGCTCCTGAAAAAGATGGTTTTAGACTTGCCAAGAGTTAGCTGATGAGTGTTGCTGTCATACTTGAGGCTGATAACTATGTTCAGCAAAGTGGCAGACTATAAAACAGGTAAACAAAACTCAGTAGCTTTCCTATATGCAAATGACAAACACACAGAGAAGGAAATCTAGAAACCAATACCATTCATCATGGCCCCAGAATATGAAATGAAATATCCTGAGCCTGGAAGATGACTCAGGGACTAAGAGCACTTGTTGTTCTTGATGAAGAACTGGGCTTGTTCCCAGGACACATACAGTAGCTCACAAGCATTTATAACTCCAATTTAGGGGATCTGACCCCTTCTTTTGACCTCCATGGGCACCAGCCATGAACATATTCACAACCATTTATAACTCTAGTTCCAGGGGAATATGACACCCCTTTTCTGACTGACCTCCATGTGCACCAGGCATGCACATGGTGCACATACATATATGCAGACTCATACCCATAAAATGACTAAGATTTTCTCAAATAGAAGATATTGTAATAAATCTAGACAACAAAATGAAAGCCTTACATAGTGAAAACCTAAGTTATTGAAAACAGAAATTAAAGAAGATACCAGAAGAAGGAAAAAAACTCTCGTGCTCATGGATTGGTAGAATTAATAATATGAAAATGGCCATCCAACCAAAAGCAATTCCATGCTACTAAATGGAAACAGTATTAAAACGATTTCTTAATTGTTATACTTCATAGATCAATCCAGAAATCTTTTTGTAGTAGATGGTAATTGATAAAGTGACCCACCACTGGCCAAGGTTCAGAGAGTTCTAGACTGCAGAATGCTTAGCCCTAAAGGAAACACAAACACAAACGCAGCTTCCCAAGCTGCAAGGAGTAGAAGAAGTACGGTAGTAGATGATAACAGGCAAGGATTATCTTCTGGACACAGCAGGGCAGTGTATGAACTCACAGCAGTTGTGACAACTTGTATAAAACTTATGTAAGCTTAGACCACACCAAATCCCAAGGAAGGAAAAAATAAATTAGGCATACTATCCCAATCTAAGCATGAGATATTGGCACAGTCGTTTAAAAGATTAAAATTCCATTGTAAAATGGAGATGGAACTAAACAGAGTTCTCAAAAAATAAAATGAAAATGGCCAAGAAATAACCTGGTACAGTCACTGTGGAAATCCATAGAGGGTCCTAAAAACTGAAAATAGATCTTCCACACAATCCAGCTATATCACTTTTGAAAATACATAAAGACGACTCTGTACCCTACTCTAGTGATACCTGCTCATCCATTATCACTGATGCTCTATTCCCAACAGCCAGGTAGAGGAAACAGCCTAGATGTCTATCAATTGATGAATATCCATCAGTTATTAACACAATAAGAAAAATGTGTTATATTTACACAATGGAATATTGCTCAGCTGTTCAGAAAAGCAAAATTATGAAATATACAGGGAAATGAAGGTAACTCAGACTGAAAAAGACAAATGTTTCTCTCATTTATGAATATGAGCTTTATATCTGCAGGTATGCATGCTTCATTTGGAATGCAAAAGAGGCTAGGAAATTAGTAAGGGGAGGAAGTTAGAAGGAAAGATAGAAGAATAATTGAACAGGAAGAGTTAAATTGGGTGGGAATGGGAGGACAGGGTCAAGGAGGGAACAAGGGATAAATAACAATAAAGACCTTTAGAAACAGTTACATGTAAACCTACTACTATTCTGTAGAAGCTTCAACACACACACACACGGGGCGGGGGAGAGAGTGAGATTAAATAGAGCTATCCTGTAACAGGGTGACATGTTAGCATTTACAAGCTAACAAACAAAAAGCCCTATATATACCATGAGTGGGTTACCTCTTTTGGAGTTGTTAGCCAGAGAGTTCCCATAGACTCCACACAATACAAGGTATTGCCAACGCCAATGATATGCTCCAGCTGAAGAGTACATACCGAAGGCACAGTACATGGAGATAGAGAACAAGCTAGTGCTAACCTGAGAGCTTCATTCCTACTGGTTAGCTTTCAGAGTTCTGATAGGTATTAGGTGCACTACTAGAGGAGAAAAGGAAGCATCAGTCTTATTCAGACATGAATCCTGCCAACAGTAATAATGACTGCTTTGACAAGAAATGCCCAGTGGTACAACAGGGGCATGAACATAATGAGCATAAGCCGCCACTTTCTAATTGGACTTAAGGCCCACCTCACAAGTTGAAGGCCGTAGCTGGTACCACAATCAGGGCCAAGAACCTGTGGCTGGAGAGGTCATAGTCCCTGTGTTAGAACCTGCTACTACTGTCATTCAGCTTAATGGCCATGGTATCAAACCATCTCCTGATAAACTTGTTGTTACACCCATCTATCAACTCACATCAGAGAAGCTTCTATTTGCAACAGGGTAACTCTAAATGGGGCGTCTATATCACAGCCCCTTCCCACATGGCTCAAGGACCACAGTGCGGGGGGGGGGGGGAGAAAGAGTGTTAGAGCCGAGGCATTGAATGACTACAAGGAAAAAATGTTTTCTAGGCCTAGCAGGACCGTGTCCCACTCACAGAGCTTGTGACAGCAAGCACAAGGCCCGAGCAAGCTGAAGGGAAAGGGGAGGAGTGCGCAAGTCCCACTCCTCGCCAGTGTCTGAGAGCTGCTGAGAGAGGGAGAGTCCGCTTTCTCTAAAACTGTACCTGGGAAGTAGACCGTGCTACGGTCAGAGTCCCCACATCTGCGACTGTGTGGGCAGCACAAACTGAACTTGATGAATATAATAAAATCTAAATAAAAAATTCTGAAAACAAAACACAAAGTTGGGTAGGGAACAAGGAGTGGATCTGAAAGGAGTTGGGAAAGGTAGCAAATATAATCAAATATGACATCAAATTATCAATGAACTAACAAAGTTAAAAAAAAAACAAGGAACATTCTGGGTTCTCTTCCCTTTCTGTGCTCACCTGGTCTCCCAGCTCTCACCAGATTCTTACCACTCTACTTTTTCCCCTGTCTTCTTTTCCACCCAATTCTTCCTTTCCCTTTTAGCCAACTAATAACTATTCATTTATTTGTTGCAAGGTTAAAAAAAAAACAAAAAAACAAAAAACTAGATTATATGATTTCTTCTTTTTTACAGTATATATTTTTAAATAAAAATTTGCAATAACTTTGTACCACTGAAATGATCCTCCCCCCACCAAATCAGTAAAATTTGCAAGAAACTAAACATCTATCATTTAGGAAATGATAAGTGAAATAGAGCTGAACTAAATTTAATCATTTTGAATATGGTTCTCATATGTAAGATAAAGCAAATTTCAAGTACTCACATAAATGTTAAATATTTTTCTTTTTCTTTTATGAATTACACAACTTTAAATCTCTTTAAGGACCCCAAACAGGTATGATTACAGAAGAAGACATACAGACGACAATTTCTACAGAGTACCATCAGAACATTACACAGTATGCTACAGAGCACTGTCTTAAACAGTCATACCTTGTTGTCTTCCCAATAAAGTGCAAAACACTCATCTCCAGGTTTCCACATCTTTGCATACTCCACAGGAATAGACGATTCTATCACCTTCTCAGGCTTAATTGGCCCAGATCTTCTTTTAGGCCCACTATTATAAAATACTTTGTCATCATAGGACACAGTTGTGACAGGTCCTGCTTGCTTAATTGGTCCTATGCGTCTTCCTTTCAGTGGCATTTCTGTCTCTCCATTTGGAACAGCAACAAAACTATTACTTCGAACAGGATTTTGGTAATCAGTATTTACACTAAAATGTTTTTCAATTTTTAGACCACTAAAAGCTTCATTATTCACTGTCCGTGATTTCCTGTCATAAAAATGATCAGGATTACCTGTTTGGTTTTCTCTTTTCCCACGTTTTTGATTATTATAGTCTGTGAATTCTTGAGGAAGTGGGTTTTCTTTTGCCTCTGTATACAATGGACTTCTTCCTGATCTGTTTTGCATAGAGTTATCTCTTTTTCTAAAAGCTCCATCATTGTGCTGAGTACTTAACGGATATGAAGCGTCTTTAGTTCTGTCATATCTAGAATATGGCCTATCGCACTTGATCCTCTCTTCTGCCCACACTTCAGGACCAGAAGAACCACCCGGTCTTTCAGAGCCTCTGTTTCTAGATAATACACTGCTTTCTAAGGCTGACTTCGAATTGGGGGTGTCTCTTTGAAAACGAGGAGGTTTTTCATTTCTCGGCTGCCTGGTATCGTTTCGAGGAAGATGTCTTGATTGATTGCTATCTTTTATCCCATTTTGTTCAGTATTTGACACTCTCTGCTGTCCTTGATGAAGGTGCTGTGGTTGTGACTTTGGTTCTAAAAGGCAGAAGCACATGATGATTAGGATAAAGACAGAATAGATTGTTGCTTATTTGAAAATTTCTAAATTATATTGGTAGAAGGTTGGTATTTGAACATCTCCTATCTTCAAACCTTGTTACCTTAATTCATGGCTTCTTCTGAGTTCTATTTATCTGTCATGAAGTCTTCTTGGTTAGCACATTAGAAAACTAAAGTGATGATGCAAATCAAGATTAAAGCAGTTCAGCAGCTGCACATTTATCTTATGTCAAATAAAGATACATACACTTTCTTCTGTTGTTTCACAAAAATGACTACAGAATTACCAAATATAGTGATTTATCTTTGGTGAACTTATTTGGTTTTTTTCTTTTGTTTGTTTTGACATAAATCACTGTCAAGATTCAAGCCCTTGTATACTTCCTAGGGTCGCCACATTCCCAAAGATGGGCACTAATGACATTTGGTTGACCCATTTCTAGCACTGCAAGAAAACTACCCTCATTGCTCTCCAGATATTAAACACCAGTTTAGTATGTCTCTATGTTTCCAACACTCACTGGAAGAAAATTGCTTAGGTCAACAAGAATAAAGGACACATTTAAAAATTCTAAATCACAGACCATAAATCGAGATTCAAAATGGCAAGACAAAAAAGCAAATATAAGAAAACTCATCAAAGCAAATCCACTGGACTTGACATTTAAAGTAAAACGAATTATTTTCTAGGTAAGCTTCTACATACAGGCCAACCATCTTCTAATTATGACAAAAAGAAATACCCAAGACTTCAAATACTTGCCAACGATATTTAAGAAAAACTTTCCCCAAAAATTCCAACCTTATATACATATTCAAATGTCTCATTTTAACAATTATACTCAATTTAAAAAGGTGTGTGTGTGTGCCTCTGTGTGCGTGTGTTGGGGGGGGGGGTGCCTACATAAACCAGATTCCTGGAACTGGAATTGCAAGCAGTTATAAGTCACCTGATATGAGTGCTAAGAACTGAATTCAGGTGCTTTGGAAAAGCAGCATGTACTCAACTGCAGAGTCATCTCTCCAGCCCTTAAACTGTTTTGGAGACTTTTTGCTAACATTATGTGTTTTCTAGGAATAAAAATTTCGGGAAGAGGGACTACTTGTGACACACATGACAAACATGTCAGAGAACAAAGTGGAGTGGCCTTTACTGACTAATCTGGGTGTGCACACAAGCAGTCTTCACACACTATCAGAATGCAGAAACACATGGACGCTGAAGTAACACCACAGGGTAATGCTTCTTGCAGCGTAAACCAAGGAAAATTTTGTTGCTAAAATAAATCAAATATGAAGACAGTTGATTTGCCATCAGCAAGATATGAAAATATATTTGGGGAATAAGATTTTAAGTTTGCTATATTTTGATTTTTTTCCTTCTTAAACTATTTTAGTCAGAGTCACGGATATCCATGATGGTCAAAAAACATTAGGAAAAAGCAGGTATCATGAGGGTAACTTAGTGCCTGGGTTAAAGATAGAGGCAAGATAAACACATAGAAAGAAGGTACAACTAGGTGTGATGACCGTGAGATGACTAGATCTCCATTCTGAAAGAAAAAACAAAACAAAAAAAGCCAAACTTTCTAGTCTGCAACTGGGGTTAAGAGATATGTATTTAGTTTAAGAAAAACTGTATGATTAAAAATACCAAAATCTCTCATTTAGTTCTCGGTCCTGTCTTTTAAAAAAATTTCTGTACTTTCTCATCTGTTTGTACAAGCACTTAACCAACTCAATTTGTTTACTCCATCATGCCCACATACCAGTGTTCTTGTATCAAACACACAATTCAAAAAATATGCACAAGAAATTCCAAGGTAGTCTATCATCTTTACAAAATAAACAAGCTTAGAAAACTGCAAAACAGTGAAGAGGAAACATCATTACATTTAACTGTCAAAATATTATCTCTAAGTATTGAATATAAATGATAATATAAAAAAAGAAATTTTACTATCCAAAAACACACACTACATTTTCATTATCATACTGACATAAAGGTAAATCTATAAAAGAACTTACCTAAAAAAACAGGAATATTTCATGAAAATTAAACCCATCAAAAAAATAAAAATGTCCTTTTAAAAGATTACACTGTGCATATGTACATATGTGCATATATATATACATACTTCTGTGCACATTCCATTTCACTTCAAAACAAAATAACATGCAAGTAAAGGAGGTTCTTAAGTATTTTAATATCTTTTAAACATCTTTAAATTGAATCAATTCTATTGTAGGCAGTTAAGTAACAAAGTTAAGTAGAAAGCAAATAAACCGAAAACTAAGCTAGTTATTGAATAAATAAGGTGCATATACTTAATTATCCAATGTAGAGCAAGGGAATTTCAAATAAACAACATCTTGTTTAAAAAGAAGCAGCAGCAGAAACAGAACAACAGCGGGGAGACACGGCTTCAGTTTTGTAGTCAGAATCCAGGTGTTTTCTGCCACTCTTATAGAGAATCAGAAATCCAAACTGTGACATACGAAACAGCACCAGACACTAAATCTTCAACGACTTCAATAATAAAAATGCCAATATACTTTTATGTGTAAGAAAGAGTAAATTCATGAGCCTTTAAAGTTGGTTAAAAGAGTAAAATACCAAAGAACAGCTTAATACATAAGCTGACGTTGGTAATGCTAACTGTCTTGTGTTATTGAAGTTTTTTATAAGCACTCACAATTTCCTCACACGACTACATTCATAGACCATGTTCCAACACAACTATACATCCAATAGAGGACTATTATCTAAAATATATAAAGAACTCAGAAAACTAGGTATCAAGAAAACAACCTAATTTTTAAAATGGGATAGAGATCTAACCAGAAAATTATCAAAAAAAAAAAAAAAAGGAAACTCAGATGATGTCCTACACTTAAGTAATCATGGAAATGCAAATTAAAGCTACTCTGAGATTTCATCTTACACCTGTCAAAATGGCTAACATCATGAAATAAATGGCTGGCTAGAATGTGGAAAAAGGGAAACATTCATCCTTTGCTGCCTGAGGTGCAAACTTTTACAGTCTATTATGGAAATCAATACGGCTATTCCTCAGGAAGATGGGAGTCAATCTACCTCAAGATCCAGCTATGCCACTCTTGGACATACACCCAAAGGATTATTTCATCCTACCCCAGTAACACCTGCAAAAACATGTTCACTGCTGATCTATTCATAACAGTCATAAATTAGAATCAGTCTAGATGAATGTCAGCAGAAGAATGGATAACAAAATGTAGTATATTCATACAATGGAGTATTATTCAACTGTTATAAAGTGAAATTGAATAGTTTGTGGCAAATAGAACTAGAACTAGAATAGAACTAGAAAAAAAAAAGTATTCTGAGTGAGATAACCTAAATCCAAGAAAACAAATACGGTAATATTCACTTATATGTAGATAATAGCTATAAAGTCAATAATAACAAAGCTACAATTCCTGAGATTACAGAGGATAGGTATAGAGTAAGGAACTAGGGAGGGACGGATAGCTCTCTCAGAAAGGAAAATAAAATAGATGATTACGAATGGATGCAGGGTGGCTGGAACTGAAGGATCAAATGGAGAGAGGAAAAAAGAGGGGTAAAAGGGGGGATTACAAAGAGCTAAAATCACAAGCTATTTGAGCAGTAGTGAGGAACCTAGTACAGCAGTAGCTTATGAAGCATACACGTATGAATGGAATCTAAACAAAACCACCAAACAATAGGAAGGACAGAGTCTCTTGTCACCAAATGAAGCATTCAGTACTGGAAATGGGTTACATTTAATTGCGTTGTTGGCCAAAGGGATTCCATGGAAACCCACAAAAACCAGGCAACATATAAGACTGTACGTGGCTCTCCACAGACAGCAAGGATGTCTGCTGAAGACAACAGCTGCACGACTCAGTGAACGAGGTGATGTTGAGCTGGCACCTACACAGTCTTCACCCCTAAGAACTAGCACTTTTGGTACAGGAAGGTATTTGATCTACAATGGTGCCCTACATGCAATATATGGTAGTGCAATGGTAGTTTGTGGAAGTAACCAACCAACATCTGATTTGACACAACATGGCACCCATACCCAACCCTGCTTGGGTGATCAAGAACCTGAGACTAGATAGCACTAGCATGACTTTTAATGATATTCTACTATACTCATAGACAGTGCTTTGCTTGGCCATCAGTCAGCATCAGAGAAGCATTCTCATGTAGCAGATAAAAATAAATAGAGAGACCCACACCCACACATTATGCAGGGACGGATACCTTGGAACACTCAGCCTGAAATGGTCTGTCTTCATCAAAACCCTCTCTCAGGTCTTAGGAAACCTTGGCAACATGGACAGGTAATGGGTGTAGAGCCACAGGGCATACAGAACACCAAAGAAAGGCCCTCTAAATCAATCTGATGGAGACACATATGCACTCACAGAGAATGAGGCAGCATGCACAGGGGCTACATGGGTCTTCACCAGTTCTGCCCTAGCACTGAAAGGAAAAGATGACACGTGCCCCATCCCTACCTCCAAAGAAATCTCCAATGACAACCACTGGCAAGTGAAAATTTAGTTTCCTTCAAGGGTCTCACTAGGGAAACAGACTACTCGTAAAAGGTTAGGCCACATGGCCAACATCAGATGACAAACTGAAAATGTATTCAATGGCATCTTTGGTGGTTCCTTGTTTCATAATGCACTGTCGTAACAAGATTCTTCCTTATCTTAAAATTTTTATCATACACACACACACACACACACACACTCTATAGGTCCTTTGCACATATCTTACTGTCTCCAGTTTGGTATGTTTATGGGACTCCTGAGAGTGCAACTGAGTGGGTGTCTGTTTCTTGTGCTTTCTCTGGGGTTCTTGTCCTTTTGTTTGTTTGTTTGTTTTGCACAAATGCGATGTGCTAATTTTGTTTTATCTTATTCTATATATAAGGGAGAATAAAAGGGAGTGGAAACCGTAATCATGCTACATTATGTGAGAAAAAAGCTGCTTTCAATAAAAAGGAAAAAAGTTTGTAATCAATCTGACTCTGCACACACTGCTGGCACCCATATCGTAAAAACACACCATTATTACTCCTATTTTACAAGAGAAGATTCAAAGCAACGAGCCTCAACTAAAAACCAACCTAGAAAATGTGGACTCCAGAATTAAACTAAAACCTTACTGAAGCTAAGTCCCTTGACTTCTTAGTATGTGAACCTGTATCCCCAGAAAAACAAAGTGCCAGTGACATATTCACCACCTACATCTGTTCATTCTGGTAAAAAGCAGAAAGTGCAGAAGCCCTTTGCTATCCTTGAAGGTTGAAAAATACATTTCGATACCAGAACTGCTAGATGCTGACAATATTTTACATCCAAGCAGAAAACTAAAACTATTATTAAGAATTGGACTAACATTTAAAAGCTTGAAAATCGTTCTTTAGGATGGGAAAGTTTTCTTCTATAATTTTGTTGAGTATATTTTCTGGACCTTTGAAATGCAATTCTTCTCCTTCTTCTACTCCTATTATTCTTAGATTTGGTTTTTTTATTGTGTCCCACAGTTCCTGAATGTTTTGTGATGAGAATTTGTTGGATTTGCTGTTTTCTTTGGACAGAGTGTTTAATTTCTCTATGGTGTCCTCAAGAGTCTGAGATTCTTTCTTCTATCTCTTGTATTCTATTGGTTAAGCTTGTTTCTGAAGTCTCTGTTCGTTTACCCAGATTTTCCATAGCCAGCCGGCCCTCGGTTTGTGATTTCTTCATTGACTCCATTTCAGTTTTCAAATCTTGAACTGTTTCTATTACCTGTTTGATTGTTTTTTCTTGGTTTCCCAGAATTTCATTTACGGATTTACTCATTTCTTCAAACTTTTTGGTATATTTCTCTTCCATTTCTTTACTCATTTCCTCAATTTTTTTGTTATACTTATCTTCCATTTCTTTACGGCAGATTTTCACCTCCTGTTTAATTTCCTCTATTATTTTCATAAAGAAGCGCTTAGAGTCGATTTCTTCTATTTCTTCTGGAGTAGGGTGTTCAATTCTTCTAGTTTCGAGCTCCCTGGATTCTGGTGATGTCATGTTGCCTTTCAGGTTGTTGGAAGAATTCTTGCATTGGCGCCTGCCCATCTCTTCCACTCTGGATGAAACTCCTCAGCACTTTCTGGATAGAACTCCTCAGCACTCTCTGGGTAGGACTTCACAGCACTCTCTGGATAGAGCTCCTCAGCCCTGTCTGGGAAGAACTCCTCAGCAGTGCAACAGGGCTAGCTGGTCTTCCCAGGACTCAGGAGACAAAGGGCCCGCAGCAGTGGGGGGAGGGGAGGGGTCCCTTGGAACACCGAAGACCCTGCTGCAGATGCTGGGGGGGGGGCTGTGCTCTCTTCCTGGGCAGTGGTGAGCACCCACTCACCTCTCTGGGAAGAACTGCTCAGCAGGGCAACAGGGCTAGCTGGTCTTCCCAGGACTCAGGAGACAAAGGGCCCGCAGCAGTGGGGGGAGGGGAGGGGTCCCTTGGAACACCGAAGACCCTGCCGCAGAAGCTGAGGGAGGGAGTCATATTAGAGTTTACAGGAAACTTGATTATATATGGGATCCCAGGTCCAAGGAGAGATCCCCAGATTGTTCTCTGGACAGAGGAGGGGGTGCCTGAACCGGCCTTGGCCCGTGACCATACTGATGAATATTTTGCTTATCACCATAGATCCCTCATCTGGCGTTGGATGACGATACAGATGGAGGCCCGCGTTGGAGCACCGAACTGAGCCCCCCAAGATCCAAACGAGGAGCAAAAGGAGGAAGAAAATGACGAAGGACTGCGAGGAATACTATCATCCACTGATACAAGGGGTCGGATCTAATGAGAGTTTACCAAGGCCAGATGGACCGTGAATGAACGAGCATGTGATCCAACCAGATTCTCTGAATGTGGCCGGATTTTCTGAATGTGGCTGGCCTGCAGTCTTTCCGAGAAGCCATTGACAATGACACTGGGACTGGTTTCCTCTGCATATACTGGATTTTTGGGATCCAGTCTGTTTGGATGCTCACCTTCCTGGACCTGGAGTGAGGGGGGAGGAACTTGGACTTCCCACAGGGCAGGAGACCCTGACTTCCCTAGGGGACAAAGAGGGAGGAGGAGAGGGAGGGGGGGAGTGGGAGGGTGTTGGGAGGAGGGACGTAAATGGAAACTTTTTATAATTTAATAAAATTACAAAAAAAATAAATAAATAAAAGCTTGAAAAATCAGTTTTAGAGATAGCAGAGACAGCCATTCACTAGTTCTATAGCCTTAGGCAATATATTTAACTTTTCTGAGTCTTATAAAATCAGTAAATACAAATAAATAATGTATGAACTTCAAAAACTTACTTAACATGTGCAAAATACTGAGAATAGTATCTGTCTTTAGTAAGCTCTCAATAAATATTAGCAGTCACTATTATATTATAAATATTATAATTATGCAAATAACCTCACACACTGACATCAAGGAAACACCTGTAACTTGGATAAAAAGCTTGTGTCTGTTTACACATTCTCATTGCCACAAATGCCCACCATTACTTAGGATATTAACTTTAGTTTTCTGTTTGTTTGTTCTTGTAGGTAGGGTAAGAAGAATGCTATATTAAAAACTTTACTGCAATGTTATAAAATAAAGTTCAGATTTATTTGAAAGTAAGTCATATTCTAATACAATTTTACACTTAAAATAATAACATTTCTTATATAAAATTTCATATACTCTTAAATATTTGGAAACTAAAAACTCATACAATCCTATCACTACAGAAATGATGATGTAATCCTAACTCCACACACAGCCACTGCTAAGGTCTCAGAGGTTTCTTTTTAATATAATGCACAGAATCTCTGTGCACATTTCCATAAACAACAACAAAATGCTTCTGTTCACTCAGGGGCTGTAGTCTACTTTGATATTAGCTGTACTTTGGGGCATCTTTCCAAGTCAGTGAGCATAGCAGCCTCATTCAGCTCAGTGTTCCATGTATTTCTATTCCTTTACTCTGACATATTTATTTCTTTTATTATAGAAGCTTTAAATAACCCTTATTTTAGAATATAATTTACTCTTTATTTTTCTGAAATTAAAATATAATTACATAAATTTCCCCTTTCTTCCTTCCAATCACTCCTGTGTACCCCCACCCCCACCCAAATTCATGGCCTCTTTAGTTGTACATACGTACGTACATACATACACACACATACATATATGGACTGAGCAGACTGTTTTATATGTTTAGGAATATATATACTTGGTGTCTTTATCTGAAGGTGGAGTCTGTCTGGGTCTTATTCAGAACTGTTTTCTCCAGTGTTTCTCATCCACAGACTAGAGATACTCAGTAAATATTTGCTCAAAGAATTACTGAAAACATTGGAAATGAAACAAAGCCCCAAATTCAGATTACTTGTTTAATGCTTTCACCTCTGCTAAGCTAAGGGTCAAAGAGAGAATCCCACCTTCTGTTGTGCCTTCTCAAGGTGAGGAGAACACTAAGCACACTACAGGAGATTTAGACTCAGCACGGGTGAGTATGGGAAAGACGAGCATAGTAAAAACACGAAGTTTCCAAAGTCCCTCTTACATGCTTACTAGTCATATCTTGGACAAACTCACAAGCACTTCAATTTCTTCATCTAAGAAGTAACCCTTAGCACAGAACTGAGAAGACTCAACTTGGAAATATATATAGTCATTTAGAATTACAGCGATCATTGGAATAATCCCAGTCTTATCTTTGAGCAGATATCTGAAGTAAAAAACTAGCAACATGGTGCTTACTTCTTTGATTCTTTCAGATAGTCATGGCAGTGAGAACACTGAGCATAGATGGTATCAGCACTGCCCTAGTCACTACACATGAACCAGCAGGAAAGAACCACAAGCCTCTATCCTGTGACAGTCACTTACAATGGGAAAAGGGGAGCAATATACATCGATGCAGAAAATGATGTAACTTGAAAATAAAAATCTCAAAGGAAATAGGTTATTATGATAAGGCTAACAGAAGTTGTGTTCTGTGTTTTAGTTGAGCCCTAAGGAATAAGAAATGCAGCATAAGCAAAACAGAAAATTTCAAGGAGAGGAAGCACACAGGAATTTCATGATATCCAACTAAAAATATCATCACCTTTACTGCTTCCAAACAGAAAAGTACTGTGCTCCAATATCTTCAAATTGATACTCATTTATGTCAAGTAAAGACACCAAATCCAGAAAGAGTGATTACACATAAATTAGCATTTCTTTTAGGCCTTCATTAATTATTAAAAATATACATTATTTTCCTAGGCTCATTAAATTCTATCAAAGGTATGATACACATTAAACTAAACACTAAGTTTAAGATGAACATACTTATTAAAATTTTAATGTACCAAACTTTCTTAAGAAGTAAAACTCGATTATTAGAGAGTTATAAAGCAGATCATTGTTACTAGGAATTAGTAAATCATGATCATTCTGAAAAACAATGTAATAGACAACAGTTCCACCAGTTAGGCCAGGCTCAAGATGCACACGGTGCTGGTGCTCCTTGCAGATGTAAATAAATAAATAATTCAGCCCACGGAACTTCCATATATATATATATATATATATATATATATATATATATATATATAGCAAATAAATTTACTTTAGGCTAAAGATACACTAGCCCTCCACTTTACAGCTAAGGAGGCTGAAAAGGTGGCTCAAGGACAAGGGCCTATCATCACACAGCTCCTGTGCTCACCACCAGGTTCCTCCCCTCCCAGTCAAGCTACTCACTTTAAATCATTAACAACCACGAGTTATTTTTAGAAATTTCTCATAAAACTCTGGATTATTGTAAAAGTTGGTTCTTTTATTTATTTGTTTTATTTTCTTTTTGTTTTTCGTTTGTCAGAGATATTAAATAAGTACTAACTGAATAAATCTGTGTTAAGTGAGAACACGGGGACCTGAGCTGATTCTTCCCCCTTCGTTTCTCTCTACACATCACATGAATGTGAGTGTATCACAATTCCACACCGAAATACTGAAATAGTGAGGAGCATTTAATTGCTCCTGATAGCCTCGGTTCCGCTGCCTCCCCCTCAGTTACCAACAGCCACTCTGACACATGACTTTGTGTTCTGGAGCAAAGAGCCTTGTCCTAAGCAGTTTCCATTCAGGATGCCCACTCACGCACCCAGGCCTGCACAGTGTCTGCACACACTCCAGGCCTCTTCCCTCCGGCTTTTCTTCAGGTCTAAAAGCAACATCTTCCTAACTCTGGAGATTAAGACAGACTCCTCTAAAGATCTCTGATTTCTCTTTTGTTTTCTACCCCTCTATTCTAACAGTGTCCAGCACAGAGTAAGCCCCAAGTTAATATTTGAAATTAATAAACCAAACCACTCTCTAGTACCTTCCAAAATGAATTACATCATCTGTTCTTCTGAGCTGGGTATACTTTCCAGGGTCAAGAGCACAATAATTTCATATTTAATATTCTCCTTAAGATACGTATTCTTGAAATCTCCAAGCTAAACTAAAGCAAGACAAAAACCAAATTTTTCAATATAACAACAAAACATGCCAGTAAAATATAAAGCTATCTTAGCGACAAGAACATCAATGCAGAGTGAGAAAAATGAAATTCAAAAACAATGTTCATATATGGTCTGATAACACTGCCCTTTCAGTCCAGGACCAGTTCATCAGGTTACTAATGTATAAGCTGAACCAAGTAGAATAGCTTCAACAATTTTTGCACAGTCCACACAAATCATTTACGATACTGACAACAGAAGATGGTGTGAACTGAAGAGTATACAGTGTATATTCCAGCAGAAGCACAGTACTCTGTAACAGGCATATATACATTACACACTACACACATACACATCTTTGACATCTCAAAAATCTCAACTTTTTTTTCAGTTGTACAAATTAGGATATTTTGTACAAATCCTTAAAGTATTGAGTACACTTTAGGATGATCTTAGGATACTACTCTAAAAATACGTTCAATCGTTATTGTTTCCTCTATTACACGTATCTCTTCTGTTGATCTATTTTCTGATTCTGACTTAGACTATAAACTGTAAGGTCAGAAACTACTGTTCCTATCAAAGATACAAGTACAAGTAGTTATTAAATCATCATGTACATTTTATAAATACTTTACAAACAATAAAATCTTTTAAAAATATTGTATGGGGGAGGTTAAGAGAAGGTTGTGCAGTTAAGAGTACCTGCTGCTCTTCCAGACGACTTAGACCACAGTCACCTGGAACTATGTTCTACAAGATCCAATGCCTTCCGCCAGTCCTTGCAGGTATGCACACAACACTCATGCAAACACATATGCACATACACATAAAATAAAAATAACAAAACATAAAAAATATTTCAGAGTCAACAGGAAAAAATAATCCACCAATCTAAACCTGTTTGTGATGGCTAATTTTGGTTGTTAAATTGTTGGATTAAGAGAAACAGGGAATTTGTGAGGTACAACTCTAGAAGGATCGCTGAGGCTGTCTCTAGAGGCTTAACTGAGGGGGGCCCACCACACCTGTGAGCAGCTCCATCCTAACAGTCGTGGTCTGCATTACAAGAAAAGGAAAACGCAAAGTCAGCAGGGCACCAGGATCCGCAGGCTTTCCCGCTTCTGTGCAGCCCAGATATGAGCAAACTGTCCAACACTGCTGCTCTTGTGGCCATGCCTTCCCCAGCACAGTGTGCACCTAAAGACTGAGTTAAAACAACTCTTCCTCCCATAAGCTGCTTGGTCAGAGAAGCAGAAAACTAAACCATGTATTATAAAACTTCCATGCTAAACTGAATACGCTGTTCTGGACTCTCCTGGAAATTGTTTCCACTGTCTATGCAGCATTTCATCTATGGCATCCCCTGGCTTGTGTTCGGGATCCACCACTTCACCACTTTTGAGCAGCGAAATCAGTGGTATGCGGGATTCAGTTCCAACATCTCACATAAGCTGATTATTAAATAATCACAAAAGTGTAGGAGCTAGTTTTCCATGACTGGTAGTCTGAAATCAGACACGGTAGGAGTATTTCAACCACATTACCAACAAAATCAAAGAACTGGGCCTTTCCTGACTGCCCTGGGACTTCTGAGACTCTCGCTCAATGGCCTTTGCTGCTTTTCCACCTTGACTTGATCTCTAAACTCAACTGCTTGCTTGACCTCATCTTTGATCTTATAAACTCATCATGTGCCAAAGTTGAACTCGATTGCTCTTCCTCCCCAAGTAAACAGCTGCTCAGAATGCCAAGTCAGAGAAAGTTATGCATCGGCAAAAAAATATCAAAACCCCAGTTCTTTAACTCTTCGAAGTGCGACAATTTCTCTCTTCCAGCATGCTTATCTGTCACATGGAAATCATAGCATCACTTAGTGTTGGCAAGCCTTTAGCACGGTTCCAAGAACACAGCAGTTCTCAGTAAATAGCACCCATCATTTTTTATAGAGAAGAAAATCTTAGAAGAGTAAAAAATGAAAGAAAAGCCTGTGTTTTTAGCATTCTGAGAAAATAAATCCAAATTTAATAAAATATCAAGGGAAATTAATTATATATTATACCACAAAATAAAATAATGTAAATTTAGTGAGACGTTTTCTTTATTAATGATTGCTATGGGAAGGCCCAACTCACTGTGTGTGGTGCCACCCCTGTGCATGTGTTCAGCAGCGGTAATCTTCCTCAGGTAATATTCAATTATTTGATATGTAACATCCATACAGAAAAATTTGAAAAAATTCAGAAAAATGTATATTTGAACCATTTTGAATTAAGAGCATAGCTAATAGTATGCTAATGAATCCACAGTCTGGAGGGAACTCACAGACCTATACAATTTCTTTTCAAGGTATTTTATAGACTCTTAAAAATCTAAGTCCATTCGAGGCAGTCAGGACGCAAGGGGTGCGCCCACCCACTGAGACAGCGGGGCTGATCTAATGGGAGCTCACCAAGGCCAGCTGGACTGGGACTGAACAAGCATGTGATCAAACCGTACTCTGAACGTGGCTGACAATGAGGGCTGACTGAGCAGCCAAGGACAATGGCACTGGGTTCTGATTCTACTTCATGGACTGCCTTTGTGGGAGCCTAGTCTGTTTGGAGGCTCACCTTCCTAGACCTGGATGGAGGGGGCTGGACCTTGGACTTTCCACAGGGCAGGGAACCCTGACTGCTCTTTGGACTGGAGAGGGAAGGGGAGGGGGAGCAGGGGGAAGGGAAGTAAAATGGGAGGAGGTGGAAATTTTTAATTAAAAAAAAGAAAAAAAAAAGAAAAGAGGTTGAAAAAAATCTAAGCCCTTTTGGGGCTTGATTGCTAGTAAATTCTGGGAGATGTGTCTTAGTGCTAGCTAAATTACTAGTTTAAGGAAATATTCACACGGGCAATGCATATAAAATAATTAAGATTTCTAAAATATGCAGGCTGGAAATCACAAGAAACTAGATGTTCTATCGTGTGATACAAAGACCCTGAGAAGCACCGTAAGGATGATGGCATTTATGCGGCTGACACTTCCAGGTCACAGTCCATCAAGGGCTGGAGACAGCTCGGCTGTCAAGCACTTGCCAAGTACTCATGAAGCCCTGGGTTCAGCTGCCTGCTCTGAAAAAAAGGCTTTTAAAGCTAATGCTGAAAGACATTTTCTAAGGAACGATCAGTTACTTCGGATGGAATATTTAAACGTAAAATTCAAGAAATGATAGTACACCTGGCTCTTCGAGAGGAATTGCGTATGATCTGAAAATAAATGTATTAAAAAGCTGTATTAAATTTGACACACACACAAGTCTTATACTTAAAGGAGGATATTCGCTCAATAAATTTGAAACAGTACAGAATCTGCCATGTTCAATAATCCTCAAACAAAATACTTGGGAATATTTGTATTTCACATCTTATCTCGATGATATGATTGGGGTGGGCTATAGATACAAATAAATATCCCAATGCTTTTAGCATGCCTACATTTTGACTGTTGTCTGCCATATGAAGTCAGATATAAAATCTTCAGTATTACAGCACTATGTCATAACTCAAAAAGCTGCATATTTTGTAGTGTTTGGGGTTTCACAATTTTGCTTTAGAATAGCATAACCAATATGACATAAGAAGACCATCCAAGACAAAACTTGCTAAGTGGGCTGGTTTTTGTCAGCCTGACACAAGCCTACACATATCTGGAAAGAAGAATTGCAATGAGGAATTGTCTCCATCACACTGGCCTGTAGGCAAGTCTGTAAGACGTTTTCTTGATTACTGATTGCAATGGGAGAGCCCAGCTCACTGTGCAGAGGTCCTTATAAAGGAAAGCAGGGTGAGTGAGCAGCCAGCAAACAGCAGTTCTTCACAGCTTTGCTTCACTTCCTGCCTCCAGGTTCCTACATTGAGTTCCTGCCCTGATTTCCCTTCATAAAAAACAGTAAACTCTAAGATTAAATAAACCCTTTTTCTCCAAGTTACTTGTGGTCAAGGTGTTCATCACAGCACTAGAAACCAAACCAGGATACTTGCTGAGCTAAATACTGACTTTTGGAAACCCTGAAATTAAACAATATCCAAAGACAGCTTGAACTGAAGTGAACTGAAACAAAACACAAATACTAAGAAAAGCTCCATTATTCAATGATGTATTAGAATTATGCATATGAGCATGTGTGTACGTGTATGCGGGATATGTTACATGTGTGGTGTGTTACATGTGCATGTATGGTGTATGTTGTGTGTGTGGTATATGTTATGTGTGTATGTGGTGTGTGTTACATGTGCGTGTGCACATGTGTTATTAGAAACTGAACTCAGGGTCTCACACATACTGAGCAAGTGCTAACTTGCTATTCCTCCTACTCACAAAGATGTTCCTAAAGGTCCAAATCTGAATACCAGTGAGTTATAACTAGTCCTCATAGTGTCAGCTTCTACAAGACCCAAACAACGATGTCAAGATGAACTTAAAACAAATCACAGGATCATAACACTCTTCAGAAGACAGCTATTCATTAAGTGTTAGGAAGACTATTCTGAAAAGCGTTTTAGATACCCCTAAGAAAAATGTTCAACATTTCCTACCATCTGCAAATATCTAATTTTAAAATGTAAGATTTCTGAAAGAATTTCGAGTAATGTATTCCAGGCTTTAATTCCAATTAAAAGGAGACAATGAAACTGTAAAATACCTGAAAACCAGTTCAGTCAGTTGTCTCGACTGTTCTTTCCTATACAGCCCAGGTCACTTAAGAATATTGTCACTACTGGACCTGGAGGGAGGGGGAGGGAGCTGGAGCTTCCCACAGGGCAGGAAACCCTGACTGCCCTGGGGGACGGAGGGGAAGGAGGGGGGGAGTGGGGGGAGTGGGAGGGTGTTGGGAGGGGGGGCGGAAATGGAAACTTTTATAATTTAATAAAATTTACTAAAAAAAAAAAAAGAATATTGTCACTTAACAAGAAAGTAAATTAACAAGAGAAAGATTAACAGGACAGTATGTTAAAAAAAAAATACACTTGATGGCCACTGCAAATCAAGCTCTCCCACCAATCTTGCTGTCTTCACTGTATCCATGAACAAAGGACCAAGAGAACAGAGAAAACTTCTGTAAGCATCATAACTTCTGTCTACAAATGTATTCATTCATTGTGCATCTGTTTACACTGAAGTGTGGAATAATGGATCGCTTCTGTATGGTGTCAATATCATTAAGAGTGTGGGACAGAAAGCTGCAGTTGATGGACTCAGTGTCTGTTCAGCCAATATTAACAATAACGACGCAGTAAATCAGCAGTACTTTCTCATCAGCCTGATTAAAGCATTGCCCAACCCATTCAAAACAACCAGTTGGCCTTATTTTAGCAATAAACCTTTCAAATAAAGGACTAAACATTATTACAGATTATAAATATGCCTGCAAACATACTGTCATTTATGAGACAAAACAAACAAAGGAGCTTAGAAATACTTATTAAATAGGATTTAATTGTTTACTTAGTGAATATTATCATTTACTTAATATAAACTTTAAAATGAGCAAAAAATAAGAGGACTTAGCAGAAGAAATCTCAATATGATAATCGGATATGATCTGGCATACTTATAAACTACAATAATATTTTATTTCCATATGCCAAATCACAGATGAGTTATATATTCAACTCAACAAAAAGAAACAGAAAACTGAACTCATGATTTAGGAGTCACCATAAAATGAGGATACAGGAGTCAGGCATAGGCATCAAGAGAGGTCTGAATGGGTACTGAGAGGACGCGAGGTTAAGAACACTAAGGAGTCAGTCAGGACAGATGTGAAGATGCAGCGGGGAGTCATTCCTCTGCTTACTATGTAGAAGCAAAACCATGTTATGTTGCCTAAGACTTGTCCTCACACAATGTGAAGACTGCTTACAGAAGTTGACAGCAGCCCCAGGAACAGGATCAAAAAAAAAAGCACACCAGTCCTCCACCTACAAGGAATGATGTTACAGCTCACAGCAAGCAAGCCTGTAAGAGAAGCTTGACACTGGGTGGTTCACCACCCCATACACTCCCGAAACCTTAGCTACAGACTCCGTAGTCTTTGTTACACAGCAATGGAAAACTAAGTTATCAATCTTACATGAGCAAACACTGCTCTCTCCTCTGTTACCCTTACAAATTTTCTATGTCAAACAGGGACTTTTATATATATTCTATAGAATATATATACTGTATAAAATATAAATGTATAAAATGTAAAATGTCATGATAAACCCTGGTTTTCATAAAATACTCATACTTAAATTTTATATCAAAATCAATTTACTTTCAAATTTATTTGGTTGAATTAACAAATCTGAAAGAAAAATTGATTTTAATCTTTTTAAAATAATATTTGAAAACATTTAGCATATCCCAACTTGTAAAGATACAGAGCTACTTGTAAAGATACTTACTTCTCCTTCCAGTATTTATAGTACTCATTACAGTACACCATGTGAAGAAATATTACAGAAAGCACACACTCAGTAACATTCTCAAAAAATATGTACACACGGAGAGAAAAGAATCAGACCAACTGCAAAATGATGCAGGTGACATAAGGCCGTGCTGCAGCAATTTCCCCCACCACCTCTTTACACAACTGGCTCTGGTCTTAGAGCTGTGGGTGCAGCGGTTTGCTAGGATTACTCAGTACACAGTGAGGAGCAAAGGAAAACTGGCATTTTTTTTAAATTGTAACAACTAAAACTTTCCGTGTTTTTGTGAAACAAAATTTGCTATAAAAATTCTAAACAACCATTCAGAATAGATATCGTTTTGTACAACTACAAATGAGGTAAGTCTTTTAAAGAAATTGATATATTTTAAAATCTATTTTAAATTAACCTACCTTCCACATTCAAAGTTCCCATTTTAGATTCCAAGAAATCAAATAATGTGCTTGGTGCTGACGGCCTTGCGTTTCCTAGGTCCTCTTCATCTTCAGATCGTGAGCGACCCCGGCCTTTTCCTCTACCTGAAGGTTTAAAAGCACATACATACATGTATAATGTGTGAAAAGCAAAAGGAGAAACCACTCTAAAACAGAACCATCAATCTAGTAAATAGGACTGTATAGACATTTCTTCTCATCGTCTTTAGTGAATTCTATTTCTTGTCCAGCAAAAATGCTTTAAATAAAGCTATTAAGAGGCACCTTTAATCTTTAACATGATCTCTCCAAGATTTGTCAAATGAACATGGGTCTCACTCAGATTTGAAATAAATACGTGTCATTTTAATTTAAAAAGATTTTAACTTAAAATGTATTTTCTTTCTACAAAAAAACGTAATGTTGAGTTATTCAAGCTTAGTGTATTATAATTATAGCTGTGCATAACAAAGCTTTGTAAACACTACTCAATCTTAAAGGTATCTCACAAATTCACATAATATTAGAATACCACTGTATTAACTGCATATGTATGGTTATTTATTCATATGTATATGGCCATTTCCCAATCTGTTACTCAAATGATACCACTTTTAAGATGTGATAATTAAAGAATGAAACCAAGTAAGAGGTTCTGTTTGTTGATTTGGGGACTTCAGAGACTGGTAAGTTTTTATAAAAATGGCACAGCTCTAGAAATAACTCCTAGAAAAAGTGAGTATACATCAGTCTCTCTTACTTGTCACAACTCTGCTGCTATTAGACACAGTTTATACAGAGATAAGACACTCACGGGAAGCAGGCTCTAACTACCTCTATGGCTCCCAGCTTCATGCTCCTAAGAACCACACTGTTACCTAACATTACTGCCCTCACAGCATGAAGCTCAGCCTTGGTCGATCACTTATCTGCTGGATAAGTGTATGAACTGTACCTCTAGGCGGTGGACCCACAACGGGTTTCTGTTTATTGCTGTTTAGGAGTACATTCAATGCTGCTTCTAAGTTGTTGGCATTATCCATAAGTGCTTGCCTCGACGCTTCCTTACTGAAGCCCATTTCTGTTATGTGCTTCAGAGCTTTCTCATCTACCTGCAGAGAATGAAGAAAAAGCTACAGTAATAACTGTACACAAAGTCAGATATCCATTTTAATTACAGTATTGTCTTTTAACTCAAAATTTTGTTCATCGCTGTTGGAACCTGATCAAAGAAGGACACATGGTGGGCAGTATCACGGGACCTGTGAGAGCCTCCAGGAGAAAAGCAGGTCTTTTACATCAGGTGCATTTTGTGATTTGGGGCCTCCTGGGTGAAACATTTACCTTCAATTCATAAGACATGTTTATTCTTGTTGGATGTCAGAACATAGCTAGAGAATCAAATCTGGTGAAAGGATATGCTGACTGCTTTCTCCCATGCTTCTGTGCTTTCTCAGACAATCTGTAGTAGGAGAGGCAAATGTGTTTCCATCGGTCTGTCCTGAGAATGCTCTGGGAAAGGGCTACTTGGCCAATATTTAGTATGTGCTTACTGGCTCTTATTTACCGTTTTTTTTTCTGATCATGTTTTTCTGAACTAACAAGCTTTCTTGGATCATTGCTTTCTTTGTTACATTCAGTGTAAAAGTACACTGAAAGTGAACCAAAATCGTCCAAGCATTACACTGTGATGCACTCCATTCTTTCAGGTCCTTAAATCCCAGGTCCAGAAGAGAATGTCTACACAGGTCAGCAAAAGTCAATAGCTAGGGAAAAACTGCCACAGTCAAACATTCCAACTTACTGCTTCTACACTAATAGTCAAGGAAGAATCTGTACTATAACAAAGTTCACTTGAAAATCAAAAAAAGAAATTACAAAAAATAAATAAAAAAAGTTTATGCTATATTAGAATAAGTTCTTAGGACAATAAAATGGTAAACAAAAATGACCTCATTAAATTTCATGATAAAAAGTGGAATAATTATATATCTCCCATCTACTATAAGAAACATAATTTAGATAGCACCTCAACAAAAATGCAAAGAAAAAACATTTGATGAAAGATTGGGGATATTCAAAACACAGTATATTTGCCTGTGGCTGACTGCCATGCTTACCAGCTCTCTATAGACACCTTCATGCTTGCTCTCTGATTTGGAAGGCCTTTCCTTCTGTAAAACTTCCCTATTTCGGTGACTGACAGCACCCACATTAAGATTACTTCTGGCACCACCTCCACCTCCTCCAAACGTCTTGGTCTTTAGATAACATATAATTAAAACAGACAAAAGCTTAATTATTTTTCACAAGTAAAAATAAAATAATAAATACTTAAAAACAGCATAGAGCATAAACATCTATGAGCCATAACATTTTCTTTCTACAAGTCCTGGCAGGGCATTTAAAAAAATTACAAGATTTTACTTAAGTCACCAAAACAAACCTATCTGCTCATCAATATAGACTGAAATAAGATGATATTAACATCATAAAAATTAGTTACCCAAATTACTCTAGCAAAATATTTGAGTATGTCTTGGATTCAGGTCCTAGAACCATATACAAGTCAAGGTTATTCTGAACAAAGTACTAAACTGACCAGTAATCAATAAAATAATGTCATAGTCTGATGGTATCATTATATAAACTTAGAAAGAATCCCATGAATACAAGAGCAAAAATCTGTTTATTAATTCATTAACTACATTCATTGTATATGTATTTCCTTTCAAAAAACATATAAAAGTCTGAGTCTACATATTCAGTCTCGAAAAACCAAAAAAAGTATGTAAATTTGAAACTTGATTTAATCTTAATTTTTGTCTTTTCAAAATAATTATGGAAAAAAATAGACCATAAACATGACTGACTGGAATGATAGAGTATCATGGCTGAAAAGATCCAGCTGATTACTAAACATTATTAAAAGAAAAATCTTAACTATATAATATTATTCTGACTGCTACATTTCATAAAACGTTAACAATCTTTATAGTCATTCTTTACATCTCCTCTGATATAATGTCCTTTATCTCTCAGAAGTCTTTCCTATTTTCAACTTTTCTGAAACAATAATTTTGTTCCACCTATGGAGCTGGTATCTGTACCACCTTTTCTCCTGAATAGATTCAGCAATCTCCCATTCTGTCTCCAATTCCAATCTTCCGTCTCTACTGCTAGTCTCAATGAAGCAACCAGAAGAAACCCTTTCAGATACCCGTTGGCTGACGTTACTGCTGTGAGCAAGACATGCAAAAGCTTGTAATTTCTAAGAAGTTCATCAGTTTGTCTTCCAACAGTTTGTAGGTCCTGCAAGTGATCTTCGTTATCTCTCCTTTTCCACTACCTCGGCTTCTGCTTCATTCAAGGACCACCTTGCTGTTTTCTATGTCTGCTCTTTTCTGTAGCTTTTGTTTTTCCATGGATCATTCTCCCCTAGTTTAACACATAGCTGACCTCACCTCCTTCAAACCATCAATCAAATTCCATTATCATTACCTAATTAGGCCTATATATGAAACTGCTGTGTGAAACTTATTTATATGCATTGTTATTTACAATCCAGATCATCCATATGCTACATATCAATTTACTCTATAAATTACTTTTGGGTAACACTGGACAAGCCCTGAGTTAACTAACTTCAGCAATCTCATAAACAAATTGGCTTTTGAAATGCTTCAGTCCTTGAAAACTGTGAAGAAAACATATGATCAATTATAATACAAAAACTGAAGTACACTATAATGCTAACTATATAGTCCAATATATAGGCATTTGTAACTGCAAATAAAACCTTAGGAAAAAAGCTTGGAACCAATGGAAAAGGGTCCAAGCATCTTCTAAATTTTAAAATTTATAGCATCATTAAAATACTTCATATAAAATACATTTAATGCATAGAAGTGCCTTCGACTGAAGAGCACACTGAAGAATCCCAACACTATTGATTACTGTCACAAAGGAGTGTCATAATTTGTGCAGTGTGTAGGGGCAGTTGTAGATGTTTTAGAGTTGACCAGTTATAAACCCTACAGCATCCATGACAATTCACGGCTCCTAAATTTCACAGACGAAGCAAATTGGGCACAAAAAGTTCATCATTCAATTCAGGACTGTGAGCAGGACATGCTCTGGCCTGCCCAATTTCAGAGGCTTTGTGTTCAGCCCTACTCTAAACAGGATATAGAAAGAAAGAGGAAGGACAATTGAATACCAATAAGGTTTCTGGTGAAACACTGAAATTAAATAGAAAAGTGATTATTCATAAACCTTTTTGTGTTCTGAATGCAGGAAATTTCAATTTAATGAATAAAAAATTTAACCAACAAACACAAAAGTTCATAACAAAATCTGAAAAATAAATCAGAGAAAAAACCTAATCCAAGTAAGAAAGAAATTCAAAACAAATTAGCTAACCATAGTGTAAGAGAGAGGGTGGGTATATGCATGTAAATGAGTTCATTATAAAAACATATACAGTCCTATGACTAACATTTGCTATAACTAATTAACATAAAAATAAGTTAACAAGGTATATTTCTAATACATTAATTGATCATAATTCAGTCCTCAGAAGCTTTAATTTTCAGAAGCAGGTATTATAGAGGGAGAATATTTTTATATTAAATGATAACTAGCTTAACTAAAAACAAGAAACCCTCTACTATGATGTAAAAGGAAAGTGTGTTATTTCATTAAGAAAGAAAAGGAGGCACAAGGAAGGATGACTTGCTTATAGAAATATTTACTAGAACTTCCAAGATGACTTGGAAAAAGAACATACGAATCCAACAGGCGGGTTTAAATCCCCAAGGGAAGATGGCACTCTTCTACTTCTACAATATGGAATGAGAGAAAAGTAAGGATATTTGGGGACTAGTTATATGAAAAGCAGTAATGGCCATGAATAATTAAAGCGAATGCAATGGGAGAAATTTGGGAAGTTATCTTACTTCCTTGCTCTTCGCGACCTCTGCAATCGCAGCAGTTCTTTGCTTTTCAAATTCATCATTATCATTTGTAGGCTTGACGGGCATTGAAACTTGCAAAGTCTTTCTTCGATCAAGTTCTCTGCTACCCACCTGGACATTAGATGCACACTTCTGGGGAAATAAATTCATATGATTCAGGATTTCCAAAAGAAATTATAGTTCTTTGTAGAAAGAACTAGTTCTTCAAAAGAAATGTTTACATTTCTCATCATTGGCAAAAGCAAAATACCACTCCATCCATTAAAAAAAAAAAGTGGGAAGATGATTACAACATAACTTTTAAATAAATATAAGCTAAAGATTTTTTCTCTATGTGTGTGTGCACATGCGCATGCATTTATATGTGTTTGTGTGTGTTTGTGTGTGTGTACACATATATTACCTGAATGAGGCCACATATTTACAAAACCTACTGGGATGCAAGACCCAAGTTTCATTTTAAGGCAATAACTTTAAAACAGCTGTAGATTTCAAGGTCTCTACATGAACTAAAACCATGTAAATATGATTTTGTAACTAAGAGTTCAATTTCCACATTACACTAAAATATCCATGAATCAGACACTTGCTAACATGTTAACAAAATGCATCTGACCTTGTAGCAAAGACTAAAAATATGTTCTCTGTGCCAATTAAGATACGAATGTGTTTGGTTTTTTAAGTTTTGATTTTTAATCTCATAATTTAATACTGGCATATGTCTCTATCTGGAAACAGCCCCTCAACTCTCATCCACACCACTACAGGTCCTCTAAAATGACTGGGTTTTTGCAGCTCATTAACAAGACGGAAGGGGAGAAGAGGAAATTTCCTCAAATGTGATACACAAATACAGTGTGCTTCCTCCACAGTAAACAGCTATTTATATATCACCACATAGCCAACATCGCCATCTTAACCCACCCACCATGCTGGGGTATGCTGCACAAGACGTATCCAGAATGAATGAAAATAAACACTATCATTGAAACTAAATCTTTTCCTATACTTCCTACCATGCAAAACTGTAACTCACATTTCAAATTATGGACAAAAATTAAATCAGTAAGTATCTCTAGGGGGAAAAGTCATTTTTTTTATATCATAAGCAATTTAAGAAAGAAATTCTATAAATGTTTCAGAAAAAAGTAAATTTTTACAGATATGTCAATTATTACCTTCAAGTATAAATTACTATAATAATTTCACTGTCTCTCTTATTGCAGGCAGAATGTTATTAACATGGACTATAACATGGGCTTCCTATCTACTTTTATCTTTAAAAAAGGGAGCGGGAGCTTGTTTTTTATATACTTAAAAAACACATGTGAGGCAGGAATGACTAATATAAATCTGAGTATAGTTCATAAAAATTATTTTGGGCTTTGTTTGAAATTTTGATATTAAAAAGATATTTAGTTGGTATGAAGATATGAAATAAGATCAATTGATTGGCATCTTCATACCAATTAAGATATATTTTTAATACCAAAATTTCAAACAAAATCCAAATAAAACAAAATACAAAATAAAATGTTGGTTTCAACTGCCTACTTTTGTATCCTCAATTCACCTTCACTTCAGCCAGCATTCTCTAAGAAAAGAACAAAGTAAATACAGTTCAAAACTTTGGTGTTGGCAAAAAAGGCAAAGTCAAGAGACACAGGAACTCCTGTCAGCCTTCTCATGTGGAGCAGACTGCTACACCACAGCTCCAGGCTGTGTACAGGAAAGAAGACACGAGACCCAGGCCAACTCACGACCACCCTCCAAGTTCCTCTGCAGTAGGAAAGGTGGGGCAGTTTAATGAGAATGCCCCCATGGGCTCATATGCCTTAATGCTTAGTACCCAGTTGATGGAACTGCTGGGGAAGGATTAGGAGACGTGACCTTGTTGGAAGAAGTGTCTCATTGGGGGTGGGCTTGGAGGTCGCTAAAGTCCAGACTATTCCCAGCTGGTGTTCTCCACCTCGTGACAGTAGATCAAAATAAAAGCCTGTGACATTGCTGCCCCAGCACCATTCTAATCCACCTGCTACTGGGCTTCCCTCCATGAAAGCCACGGACTCACCCTCCCAAACTGTAAGCCCCAATTAAATTTTTCTTCTAAAAGTTGCCTTGGTCACAGTGTTTTTGTTACAGCAATAGAAAACTGAGAAACGATTAAAAATTAAAGACTAAACATTGGATTATTTAGGTTCTATAGAAGAAGAATCTGGCTACTATAATTGAAAACATTGCTAGAAATAAAATTAAGTTTCCAACTGACATGAGGAATTGGATGGAGGCTGAAGAAAAGAATTTAAAGGAAAATCTTGGCATATTTTTTATCTCTTTACTTTTAAAATTCTCATTTTCAAAAACTGTTCTCCATTAACCTATTACAGTTAGCTATAATTTGTTCTTCGTACATAATTCTTAATTGCTTCAATCTTTGGGTTAGCAAAATTATTAAATTCCTTGTCTTTCCTATTTCCATGTAAGTCCACAGCGTCTGAGTACACAGCACAACAGCACACAGCTAGAGCACAATGAAGAACATTCTTCCCTGACAGAGTAACCGACCAGAAGAAAGTCCTTACCTGTCCGAAAGGCAGAAAAGGAGGTGGACCACCTTCAGTTCCAATATTGCTTCTATTATGTTTTGATAAGCTCTGTTTAAAAACATAAGCAGTCATAAAGCATAAATCACACACATAAGCACACCAGCCACATGCAAATACACCAGGGATGCACTGCTTAGCATAGAATCTTAGGACACAACAGCCTTCTTTACGGTATTTCAAACTACAAAACATACAATTCTGTATTCTTTACTTCAGTAACCTGGCAAAGGTCCATTCCTCATCTCTCCGGACCAAAATACATTCAAATTTAATTCTCAGAAATATTTTTCAAGCTGTTGTCCTTTGGAGAAAAGAGACCGCCTCAAAATATAGTCAATTCACAAAAATAAACTCTGGCAAGAACAATTTTACTTTGAAGCACATAACCTATAGACCAATAATACCTTGAATGGTTCTACAAGGATGAAGTTTTTAGAGATAATATTTACGAAATAAAAATCATTACTGGTAAAGGTAATTTCTAGTACTTTAAACATCATACGACTATAGTTCATAATATGGAAAGTTGCTTAGTAAAAATTTGTTAAACTCTCTTACATCAATTCAGATGTTGAAGAGATAATCAACCAAATGGGTTCTTTAAAATTTTGTTATATTTTGTGTGCATATGTGCAGGCACAAACACACACGCGTAAGTATATGAAGTACAGAGGACAACTTGCATGGGTCAGGCTTCCCTTTCCTCCCATGTGGATCCCAGGAATGAGGCTTGAAGGCAAACACCTTTACCTGCTGAGCCAGTGCATAGCCTCTGACTATCATTTAATAGACACAAGCTTCCAAACTCTTACCAGTTCCAGTTTTATTTTCAGCTTGCCTAATTAGAATTAGAGAACAATGTATTGTGAAAGTGGGTAGAAAACTGATTCAGCAAAAGCACTTTCTCATACTGTGAAGGTCCTCTACAGGGCCAAGGGAAGCTAAAAAGGATCCCATTCAGCTCTCCTTCCCACTGAAGGTATTAACATGCACCATAAAGCCATTGTTATTAAATATATCTTCTAAACTTTCAACTTGTGCATTTAAAAAAATTACCATTACAGAAGGTTGTGATGAAAATACAAAGTAAGAGTCTCAAATTATTTTTTAAAAATCCTTCACATACATTTTAAACATATTCCAGAGTTCCTGAATTATGTAAACACTCTTACACAGTTCATGTAAATTACAGGCTGAGTAATAAGGCTAACGGCAACTATAATATCAGCTTAATGAGAAAGGTATAATAAAAGTGGTACAGGGACGGCATACTCTTCACAATCTACATGTGAGCTGCCAATCTCTTTAATTTAAAAAAATAAGCATGGCACAAATATAAGACTGTCTAGGGGTCCTTTCCCAGCTTCTGTTTAGTTACAAGGAAGGGATTCTGTAAGCAGCTGTCAATCATTTCAGTTTCTACGAAAACTTCCTCTAAAGGCGAACATAAATTAACAGCTCTTGTTACCACGAAAACCAAAAACAGGCTAGAGGACTTCTATTTCTTGCACTGATGAAGGTACAAAGAGCCAGACCTAATCTCCCTTTACACACAATGAGTACAACTGTACTAAACCCACACAACATGTAATGTAAGTCTGCTATTCCTGAGGGATGAAGTAAGTCGTGGCTTCTGCTTGGATGTACAATGCAGAAAGCACAGCATGGAGAGTTCAATAATCAACAACACCCTCAGGAGAGGAGACCCAGTGTCACTAAGCCTTGGAGAAAAGCACACAGAAACCAAGAGGCTCCACTTCACATAGAAGATCTTCTAAGAGAAAATAGCCAATGGACAAGTCAGAACCTTACTAAAAGAATAAAAGCAAAATTAGCATATAACCCAGCAATCTGACAAGTGTGTATATAAAAGAACTTGGGAGGAGCTATTATTTGCGTGCTCATATACACAGTACCGTTTTTACAGTGAGCAAAAGATAGGAACAACATTAATGCCTGCTGACAGATGAATAAACAAAATGTGCTATGAACAATAGAATACTACTGAGCCTATAAAAGAGAGAAATTCTGACACATATCACTTATACACAATAAGCCAGACACAAAAGAACAAATACTGTAATATTACATGTCTAAGAAAAAGTAAAACAGTCAAGTTCATAAAGAAAGAAAGCAGAATCGTGTTTAACATGGGAAAGAATGTGTGAGTACATGTCTGTGTGTCTGTGTGATAGAAATGAGTAAGTTCCTCCCTAATTTAATAGTTTTAAGTGAAATGATTCTTGTTGGGAAGTTGGAAAATTATATAAGCATTGATCTGACTTTAAAATATCCTTCTCTTATCTGACAAGTTTCAAACCTGCCAAGATACTATAAAAAGAACATTTAAAGCATGAAAAAGAAATATAACAAGTACTGAAAAATTTCACCTGCTTTGTGATTGTGGTGAAATCATAGTAGACAGTTGCTCTAAGATCATCGTGTTTTAGCTTCATAATTCTGGCACAAAAGACTAAGGCTACCACTCATTATGGGACACGTTCCTCAGGAACAATCAGAAAGCCTGGTGTGTCCACAGTCTGAGCCATTCTTACTGCACACTTACTCTCTGTAACTCCCACTTGTCAATCAGGTGTTCCACCTCACCACCAAGAACTGTGGTGTTAGAGTCGGTCAGGAGCAGGAATCCGTTCTTTACATCAACGACGCCCGAGAGCCTCACTTTCGTGCCGGGCGGTGTGTTCAGACTGACGCAGAAGAAAACCAAAGGGAGTTAGGCGTTAAAGCTGCATTGACACTCCTCCACAATATGAAAATGAGTCTTATGACGTAATCAAAATGCACTGACATCTAAACTAGTTTCCAGGGGGACTAGCTATAAAGTATACATGAATCACGTTAATAAAGACCAAGTTTAGAACAAAATGAATTTGGTTTCCACAAGTTAAAGCAAATGTGGACACAAGCAATCAAACCGCATAAAGCCACAGTAAAGAAAAGGGAAAGCAGTTTTCTTTTCCTTTTAAAGATTTATTTAATTTTATGTGTGTGAGTGTTTTGCCTGCAGGGAGCTAGGACCCTGGGAACTGGAGTTACAGATGGTTGTGAGCCATCATTGTCAGTGCTGGGAATTGAACCCACAACTGAACTGGAAAAATACCCAGTGCTCTAAACCATTGGGACATTTCTCCAGGCAGGAACCACTGGGACATCTCTCCAGGAAGGAAAGCACTTCTCAGCTCTACCTATATAAACACTACCTCCCTTTCTTTGTTCTAACTTTTGCTATACATGGCAAAAATATACCACTATTAAATTAAATTTTAATGTAGAAAAAGATATCTAACCAGCAGTCAACATAGAAATTTAACATTTACATGAGTTACCATAATCTATAAAACCCCTTTTTGTTAGTCACCTAGTTAAAGACAAAACATGAGAAATTACTTATATAAGAACCTTAAAAAATTTTATACACCAACTTGGAAGTATATAAGTACTAACTGCAGCAAGACTTTCCTAAAAATGGCCAGTGTTAATCATTTAGGTGAATCATTTGGGTTAATCAGTGGGTGAACATTACACCACAAATTCTTGCACAAAAACAGAGACAAGTAGTTTATCTTCCCACAACTTTGCTTTGAAAAGTATGTTTGGTTTGAACATACAGATATGAACTGCACTCCAGCCCACGTACAGCAAGAGAGAAAGCTCTCAAATAGGACTCCTACAACAATCAGCCATGAAACACGGGTGAATTAGAAAGTTAATCTGCAATGGTTTCGTTAGTCACAATTGAAGGGCATGCTGATATATGCAACATCAAATCAGTGAGTGTTAATACCACAGCCCTTCAAAGGACAGCTACTAAAAATCACTAGCAAAAAGAAGTAAGAATATGCCTATTTCTCAAGCTTCAAAGAACCCTTACAGGGTAAGATAGATTACATACTGTTCCAAGTATCAAATATGTCTAGTATGTGTATCATTGCATTATTATCAATTCTACCTCAATAAAGCCATTAAAAGTGTTCTGTGGCTCAGTAGTTGAACATTGCTGTCATAATTCACCACTGACAGAGCAGCTGTAACAGCCTTGCCTAACCTCACCCGTACGGAGGTCCACGTCACAAGTGCAGCCTCTGTGAACAATGCCCCATCTTCAAGATCAGCCGTAACTGTGAGCAACACAATTACACTAACAAGCTTTTACAAATCCCAGGCAATCAGCAAATACAGATTCAATAACTCCGCAGTTCATCATTTCTTCATTTCTGAATGAATCAAAGCAAAAGGCACCACGGACCATAGGTTGATGTCCTTTTATAGCCAAAGGAAGTACTAATTCTACTACTGATCTACGGTTTTTCTTGAAAAGAAGTTTTAGCCAATAATTTCTAACAAATCAACAAAACCAGACGTGAATAAGAATATATCAGCACACAAAATTATGAATACAGGGAACTAACCATAGAAATGAAACAATAAGATAAATATCAAAGAAAACAGAAAATATAAAAGCAAATGATTAACTTTGTGTTATTAGATGGCTACATCCTCCCAAAACTTCCTTAATGTCAAATAACTTGAGAATGAACTTAAATTTTTATAAAAATAACTGATAGAATACCACTAGATTAAATTATAATTTTATTGCTACAAAATTAAAATTACATTATACTGTTTACTTCATTGACTTCACTATCATAATTAACTCTTATTTAGAGAGTACATTTTGATTTACTAACTACATCTTTGGCACCCCAACACATCTTTATTCTTTCTTCATTGTAATTACAAACAAAACCAAAAACCGTGGAGGACTGTACAGGAGATGGAAGACTAGAAGTGCCTGAAGAAATACACAGGCCATTGAGGCAGCACAGCCCAGCCCTGCATCTGGTTTATCCTATCCAGAGAGTTACTTCACCTTACTTCTACAGCAATCACTACCCAAACATTAAAACTCTTCTGAATTATCCCCATGAAAGAACAGTTTTGCATGCTGTCATTTCTGTGATAGCAAAGGAACACAGGCTGCTTCAATGAGTGAATGAGCATGTAAAAAAATTAGCTGCGAAACCATAATAAATCCAACAGAAAAGGACAGCAGATGGCATTGGGCAGAGAAAAGCTACAGAGGAAAAGCAGAAAAATGTGCATTCCTTAGCAAGTCAGCCTTCTGTGGCACCCTCGAACCCTTGGAAGGGCTGCACTGAATCTGTCAAGGGAGGAAAGACTATTTTCCACAAACAGGAATCCTTCTCTTCAAAAAGAAGGCAATGCAATCACAAGGTAGCTAAGCCACCTCCCCGTTTGGCCCTTATATAAAACTCAACACTTTTAATAAACATTTATCCATTTATCATCTCAGGAGGGTCCCTCCTTTAGCAAAAGCCGAAACAGACCAAAGGAAAGCAACATCAATGAAGACCTACTCCAAATCCCTAAGCTCCACCAAGCAGGCCTGTGCCCTTCCCTAGAGCAGCACAGGGCAGTCACTGCCAGAGCACAGGCTGTGAAGGAGGCAGTGGGAGATTTCTGAGAGCTTGTGAGAAACCTAGGAAAACAAGAGTCCTGTAACCTCTGCTGCTCCGTAACAGAGGCTGTTCTTGAAATGTGCTCTGGAGACCTCCCAGGTGTGGTAATACTGGGTTTATTTTCTATTGCCCATCATCTCACTTTTGTTATTTAAAAATGTTGTCAAGACCCAGTTGTCCTTGGGTCTGTAGACAACCTAAATTCATATGACCTTGCATAACCTCAGAACAGAGCCATCTGATGCTCCGAATAAAGTTGGCTACCACGTGAGACTTTAGTCTGTTTCATTTTGAGGACCTTCACTTTCCCAGGTTCATGCCGCCAACTAGAGCAGCAACAATTCACCTCTCTCAAAACCATACATATTTCAAGTCAAACTCCCATCTACCCAAAATTGTCGTAATTCTCTGGGCTCCAGGAAAATAATTACATGTCTACATGCCTATATTGTTATTGTATCAGCTACTAGGAAGTAAAATTTAACTTTATCTTTGGACTCTCCACAAAAAGGGAATGGAATACAGTGTATGGTAAAGACTATAAACTTGCTTAGGAAAAAAAAAGCATTCTTTAGGAATTTACACTAACTAAAAAGCTCAGAGAAATCAAAGTAGTAAACAAGACCACATACAATGACTCAAAAAAATAAAAAAGCTTACAAATGTCCAAGAAAACTTCTTTCTTCAGAAAGCAGTGTTCAAACTGCCTTGATAAATGGTATGGGAAGTCTTTCTGTATATGTGTTGCTTATATTGGTTAATGAATAAAGAAATTGCTTTGGCCTGTGATAGGGTAGAATAGAGGGAGGCAGGAAAACAAAAATTAATGCTGGGAGAAAGAAGGTGGAGTCATTGAGAAGCCAGGTAGCCCCACCGGAGAAAGACGATCGGGAGCCCTGCTGGTAAGCCACTTTCATGTGGCGAACACAGATTAATAGAAATGGGTTAATTTAAGATGTAAGAGTTAGTCAGTAAGAAGCTAGAGTTAATAGGCCAAGCAGTGATTTAAATAATATAGTTTCTGTGTGTTTATTGCAGGACCAGGCGGGACAGAAACTTCTGCAAACATTGATAGGAACACGTTCTCATCTTTCTACATCTTAAGAGTTGTATCTCTAAATAGCTGTAATTCCTACTGGCTAACTTTAATAGTACTGTAAAGACCAGAGGGGCAAAATAATAACTATTAGTCTTATCCTGCTGTGGAGTCAACAATTTACAATAATAACCTGTAATAATGACCAACCTGGCAAAATATGCCCACATGCCACGGAGTAACTAACCACTTTATAAATGGATTTAAAGCCCACACCACAAGATGGAACCCAACCTGATGTTATTATCAGGACCACACTACCTGTAGCTAGACAGTTCATAAACCCTATGGGAAAACACACTACTATCTTAAAACAACATAATAGTAAATATTCCTATGACTTAAATTAGTGTATCTTTCAATTCTCATCAGAGAAGCTCCTTGCTGCTGGCTGCTGCTGGGAGTAGAGTTTAAGTGTGTGGCCTCTGGTAGGACAACCAAGCTAGAGTGGATGGCTCCAAACCTAGTGTATATGAGCAGCAAATACTAGACTCCATGAATATAAAAAAGAAAAAAAAAAGTTGAGTGGGTAGGGAGTGGTGGTGGATTTGGGAGGAGTTGAGGAAATGCTTGATGCATTTCTGTTGGTTTTTGTTTGTTTGTTTTCAATTTTCAAGACATGGCCTCTCTGTGTAGCTTTAGAGCCTGTCCTGGAACTAGCTCTTGTAGATCAGGCTGGCCTCGAATTCACAGAGATCCACCTGCCTCTGCCTCAGGATTAAAGGCGTGTGCCACCACTGTATGGCTTACATGCACATCTTACATTTCCTTTATAGATAACACAGAAAAGAGTGACTAACTTTATCCCTAACTGTATTCTAGGTAGATAAAAGAAACAAAAATTTGAGCAATTTCTTGAGAAAAAGTACAACATTCACTGAAGACTCCATTCCTCCCTATTCAGAATCTTACGATGAAATCAGGCTTGTAAATCACCTTCAAATTTTGTTTAACAAGTTATATGAATCACCTGATTTTTGAAATATAACTGAACTCTACTGCCGTACACGTGGTATGCCCATCAGTCATCTGCAAACGGAGCATCCTTGGCGCAGCCTGCGACTCCTCGTTGTCCTTTGGTGCAGCGACATTGCGGACCTTCTGAATTTGTAATACACACGGACCTTCAAGCTGTCACACACAAAGGAATGAAGGTTCTTAGTCATCGCTGCAATTTCAATTACACAATTTTCTCTTTTTAATGGTTATTTACTATGACATAAAAATAACTTGAATTAAAGTCAAGACTGAAATTATCCTCTAATTCAGAGATAAAATTTCAAACAGGAAATGTGAAGAATGACTTTGTGAATTCACTTTAAGATAGTTCCAAGGCATGAAAACACTAAAGGAACAGTTGATTCCTTTAACAAAAGGTATATTAGGCCATGCTCTAACCAGTTCCTATGAATCTGCTTCCTCCCCATCACATGAACAGGCAGTTAGGAGGGAACACATTGCCATTACTGTAAGGGACACCACCTTAGAGCAGCAGCTCAAAGGAACGCTTCCTATCAAACACATCAACTTTACAGCCCTCCCACACCAACCGCATCTTCTAGTTAAAGAATACATATGAATACAGTGCTCCACAGCACAGATACAGAAAGTTCAAGGAGTGAGGTTACTTCTACACTTCTTTTTTGTTTTGTTTTGTTTTTTGAGACAAGGTTCTCTGTGTAGCCTTGACTGTCCTGGAACTCACTCTGTAGACCAGGCTGGCCTAGAACCCACAGAGATCTGTCTGTCTCTGCCTCCTGAATTCTGGCATTAGAGGCATGCGTCACAACCGCCTGGCTCTTCACTCCCTTTTTAAAATGATTTTAAATCCGATGCTACAAGAGATGTGTTGACAGGGAGAAAAACAATGCTCTCTCTTGTCAACTTCAATCAAAGTAAAAATAAATCAATGGACTAACTAGTTATAAAGCTAAACGTTTATATAATAAAATGGTGATAGCAAAACTGGATACACACAGTTAAATTTGCTTATATGTAGAAAAATAAATTTAATAGAAATGATAATTACTACATAGATCTTTGAGTTATTACCATATTTTTAAAACGTTTATTTTTCATTAATAGTAAGGTTTTCTAAAGTAAATATTTCTGTGCATAAAAATTAATACATATTTTCAGAAAAGAAATGAAAAACAGTTGGCAAACATTTATACTTTATTTCCCAAGCAAGCAAGTCACCAAGCTGAAAACTCAACGTTGACCTGAACCACCCAGTGTTACACATTCAGTTTTATCTAGTCCAACTTCCATCTAAGCTATCTCAGCCTTCCAGCTATAGAAGGCAAACACTATTTCTGGGCAAGATGGAGGACTAGAGCGGGCTTCTGAGAGAGGCAGTAAGAGTTAAAGTAAAGGAAAACGGGTGTTACTACAAGAAGGAGGAGGAAAACCTTCAGAAATCCAGAAAAGAGTGGGAGTAAAAAGGGCAATGCACCCAGAAGAAAGGCAGAGCCAACAGTAGTATGTTTCCCCGGTTGGAGGAGAAAACAAAAATCATTTACAAAAGCTGCTTGGCGTCAGGAAGAGACAGACAGACAGACAGGCACACACACACGCACACACACACACTCCATATATAATAAAAATTTAAGGCAGCTGGCTTCTCGTTGAGTGGCACTAGAGACTGTACCATCAAGGGCAGGTTACTCAATGGGAAGGCTCCTCCCCAAAATTCTACTACAGCTGTTCAGACTAACGTATGTATGGATATACAGAAACACACACAGATTAAAATATGAACGAACAACAGGCTACCGAGATAACTTAGTAAGCCTAATACCCACATAAAAGCCAATCTATGACTGAAAGTCCATGTTGGGGGACAGAAACAGGCATTTTTGGGGGCTCATTGGCCAGCCACTCTAGCCAGCTAACTAGTCTGACCAAAACTGGGCTCCAAGTTAAGTGGGAGACCTTGTTTCTTAGTTATTTTTTCAATTTCTCTCTCAAAAGAAAAAAAAAAAACTAACAAAAGCAACCTAAGGGGGACAGTCTCTTGCAATTTGATATCATGGTGTGGGAATCAAGGCAGCGGGAGCTTGGATCAGTCAGTTCCATGACACCCAGCCTGGAAGCGAAAAGGGACGAATGCTATGTGCTCAGCATGATTTCTCCAATTATACAGCTCAGAATCCCAACCATGGAAAGGCACCATCTATAGTGCGCAGGTCCACCCACCATAATTAACACAACCAAGATAAACCCCCACAGCATGCTCAGGGCCTGCCCATCTTCCAGGTGACAATCAACACTCACCATCAATCATATCCTCTCTCAGTCACTAAGGAGGAGCAACAGAGGAGGACAACTACGTCCACCTTGGTTTCCACACATATGGTGCATGAGTGCGCACACACACACACACACACACACACACACACACACACAGAGAGAGAGAGAGAGAATTTTACTCATGAATGTAGTAAAATTTTTAAGTAGAAAGTTCACCAGAAGAAAGAATTCAAGGTTGACAAAATATTACATTCAAGTAACAGCCAGAAAAATATGAATGAATGAATGAGCATAGGCAGGATGTAATTTAAAGAAACAACAACCTGGGACATTATAAAGAAATCAAACCTAAGAACACAATAGTTAAAGCTGAGATAAACACTAAAGACATAAATAATCTATTCAATGAAATTAAAGGCATATAGGACTCAAAGTATGCATGAACAGAAAAGTTCTCTACAACACACTAGAGGTATGTTTAATCCCAAATCCTATTCCACAGCCACAGCAGAAACAAGACAGCAACAACAACATAGCAGGGCACAAAGACAGACCACGCGATAGAGTAAGGGAGCGAGAAGTAAGCCCACACAGCTACAGACGTCTAATTATTTTACAAACTGCCAAGACAGGTGCTGGAGAAATAACGAGCTCGAAAACAAAAGTTGGTGGGAAAACTGGATTTCCATGTGTGAAAAAATAAAGTTAGATCCATCTCTCTGCACAAAATCAATGAAAATGGATCAAAGATCTTAACATAAAACTAAGAAACGGCTGGGGAAAAAAACAGGTGAAACAACTCTAAGCACAGGAAGAGGCAAGGATTTTCCAAAGAGGATTCCAACAGCACCAGAAATAATCCCGGAGTTGGCAGGCAGATTGCACGAAACTAAGGAGCTTCTTTAAAACAAAAGGAACAATCTCCAGAGTGAAGAGATAACCACAACTGTCAACTAATGTCAGACTGTCATTATATACAAATAAACATGTATATAACTGTCAAAACCAGCCCTCCCAAATCATCATAAACAAATGGACTAATGAACTAAACAAGACAGTTCTCAAAGGAGAAACTACAAATGGCCAGTCAATACTTGAAAAAAAATGTTTAACATTGTTAGCCACTGGGGGTGGGGGGGAGAACACAAATGAACACTAATATTTTTTTGAAAATATCCAATAAATATTGTTTAAGTATCCTGATGAACTTAATCATCAGGGGAAGAAAATTCCATCTCACCCTAGCTCTAATGGTTAATATCAAGAAATCACATACAGCAAATGCCGGTGAGGGCAGAGGGGAAGAGCACTTAATATTCAGTGCAGGTGGGTGCAGGCTTGTGCAGTCACTATGGAAATCAGTTTGGAGGTTCCTAAAACACTGGAACTACAACTACCACGTGACACCACTCTTCTAGTCCATGTCCTAAATCAGGACAGCACTGGAGTGTTTGCACACACGTGTGTACAGCTATGCTATTCACAATAGGTAGAAAACACAACCAGCTGTGTTACTCATCAACAAACAACAGATAAAGAAAATGTAGTATACAACGCGAGGGAATGTCATGCAGCTATAAAGAAACTGAAATCATGGTATTTACAGAAAAACAAGTGCAACTAGAAAACATTATGTTAAGCAAAGCAAGCCAGACTGACTCAGAAAGAAAATACCATATTTTCTCTCATATACTGAACCTAAATTTAAAATGTGTGTGTGTGTGTGTGTGTGTGTGTGTGTGTGTGTTTACATGTGTGCCTGGAGGTCATGAAACTAGCCATCTCAGGCTAACCCACAGGAATCTATTCTGTGTGTTTCTTCTTAATTCCAGGTTGAGTGGTTTCACGTTGTATAATACAGACTTATTAAGCTGCAGAGAGTGGTAAACGCTACCCACAGAGGCTCTTTACTCTCTCCAGGTGGGCAGCTTACCAGCATTTTATGGGTAGCATCACATCATATCCTATAAAGATGTCAACTGTCTTTGAGCTGATCCGCAGCTTCAGAAAAATCCTAGCACACTTTAAGAGATTTAATAATTTGATTCTAAAATTTATTGGAGGAAAAAATAGTAACCTAAGGAAGAATATTTTATTTTACGACCACAAGTTTAGAAAAAACTAGTAGTTTCAAGTGTCATAAAGGTACCTAATAGATACTGTATACTGTAACGAAAGTACTATAAATGATGCACCTTTGTAAAGTAATTTGGCATCATCTTATAAACATGAACACTAGCTTAACTCTACCATATACTAATTCAGTTTCTGAGTTCATCTCCTATTACATGCTTGTTCAATTCCAAAACTGATAAAAAATAATAATAAACTAAATAGCCATTGAAACATTTGATATATATTTACTATAATTGGATATGCAATCAAAATGTACTTAAAAATCAATGGATAAACTAAAAATTTACAGCAATTGTTTCTTGGTGTAGAAAGGGGTGGGGACCAGAACACCTGAGCAGAATTATTCAGATATTATAGTGTTTGGATCAGAAAAGGTATCACCAACTACTTTAATATTAGGCTTCAAGCATACCTATATGTACATATATGTGTGTACATGCATATATATGTGTGTGTACATACATACATTGATAGCTTAAATAATTTATGTTTTAAAATTAATATATTGGTTCAATGAAATTTCAGAATTGAAAAGCTATCTCTACAACCTCCACAGCATGAATACAGCCAAAGCTAAACCACAGAGACAGTCTTATGTCAGAGTGTTAGTAAAATCATTTCTAAGAGAGTGAATAATGGAAAAGTCACAGTTTATACCATTTGACAATTCCCCTTGCCAATACCAACAACCAACTAAATACAGCAACATACTGACTGGGTCAAGAAGAGATGTGCTATCGGCCGGCATCCATGAGCTACAACGCACAGGTCCCAGCACACAGCAAGCAGCACTGTACTTTGTACGAATGTCCTCACTCGCTCTGGACACTTGGCCTAGCTCTGCTGCAGCTGCTACCTCGCAACTCAGTCTTCTGCTGCTCTCCTGCCACTACAGGAGTCTTCTACACTGGGCACAGGGGAGACAAGTGGCATGATGTGGCTGTACACCAAGGAAAGATATGCCGTTTGTTTTCTTTCTCCCTCTCTAAACAAGTGTCTTAGAATTAAAAAATTCCCCAAATTGAGAGAAAATTTAATCGCAAATGCCAAATACATATACCTTCCATACATAGTTACCAGTCTAAAAGTTTGATTTCGTCCCATTTCCTAGAACTCATATTATAAAAACAGCATATTGTTTTCAAATAAAAAATATTGAGTAATATACATAGATATAGATATATATGTACACATATGTGCATATATATGCATGCATATATGTATACTAAATGCAAACACGCAACATATATACATATATAATATATGCATATATTTAGAAATTATATATTTAAATAGAATTAATTTATATTTAAATAAATTTATGTTTAAATAATTTACATTTAAATTATTTATAATAATATAATAAATATAAATAAATAATATAAATAAATAATGTATATTTAAATGAATTAAATATATTTAAATAGAAGGAAGATATGAGTACAGAGTATGTGTACTCTAAGGGTTTTTCCAAAGATTTTTATTTACGGGTACACGTTTGTCTACACACATGTGCATATATGCAGTTGCTCACAGAGGTCAAAGAGGGCATCAGATCTGGCGAGCTGTAGTAATAGGTGGTTGTGAATCACCTGACATGGATGCTGGGAACCAAACACCAGTCCTCTGCAAAAGCAGCAAGAAGTGTTAACTGTTAAGGCAATGCTCCAGCCCATATACAATGTAGTCTTAAGTTTCAAATATGCCTCCACTATGGAGACACACTCAATATTCCACAATTAAAAATTACATCTCTAAAAGACAACAGTCTAGAGAAGAGAGCAAATCTCTGTACCTGAGTTCGAATGGCTCTCCCTCTTGTACGTACTTCCAACATAAAATCTGTTTTATGGAGTTGTCTCTTTCAACTCCATAAATATACACTCAAAGCTGCTAAAGGGTCAGGGAGAAGGCTTGGTGAGAAAAAGCACTTGCATGTTGGAGATTATTTTAAGGCGTGTTACTTTTGTTTATGCTCTGGAACATTTGTTTATGCAAAGATGTGTTTGATTAAATATAATTCACCTGTGCTCTGGAGGCTGAGTCAGCAACTAGCTGACAGGAAATAGTAGGGAGGAGTCATGTGGAGAAGGGTTTATAAAGTTGGGTGAGAAAAACCTGAGGACTTCAGGGAGACATGAGGAGGTCAGCTAGGTGAGCTGCTTGCTATTCAGCTGCCAGGGAAGCATCTTGAATTCTTTAGCAGAGATTTAAATAAGTTCTCTTAGTAGTTTTGAAAGAGTCCGTGCCTGAGGGAACAGAATTTCTTCAGGCTGCGGCTCTTGCTTGTGACCTAGCTGCTGCTGGTAGTGGAGCTGCAGCTGCTGACTAGGATAGCTCAAGTTTAAAAGACAATTTAAAAAGAGGACAATAATTGGCGCCCAAAACAGGGTACCAAACTACTGCATGATGTTCTTTTATTTTGTCTTTTGGGAGAACCCACCACCCAGATCCCAAGTAAATCACACACAAAGGCTTATTCTTATGAATGCCCAGCCTTACTTTGGCTAGTTTCTTGCTAGCTTTTCTTACCTTAAATTAAGTCAACTACCTTTTGCCTCTGGGCTTTTATCTTTCTTACTTCCACATCTTATTTTACTTCTTTCTTTGTGGCTGGCTCTGTAGCTGGGTGGCTGACCACTGATGTCCTCCTCTCCTTTTGGTCTCACTGTTCCTCTTTTTCATCCTCATTTCTCTTTTTTAACTCTCTGTCTGCTAGCTCTGCCTATCTTTGCTTCTGCCTCACTATTGGCCATTCATCTCTTTATTAGGACCATCAGGTATTTTAGACAGGCAAAGAATAACAGCTTTACAGAGTTAAACAAATATAGCATAAACAAAAGTCACACACCGAAAAATAATATTCCCCAACACTGGCCACAAAGCATAATGACCAGAGTTCAAGTCCGAGGGCCTGAAAGTTGTCTTCTGACCTCACACATTCACCAAGGGAAACACACATACTCATTCTTATTCTCTTTCTGTCTGTCTCCCCCCCCCCTCTCTCTCTCTCTCTCAACAGGTGAATAAGTTTAATAATTTCTTACCTGTTTGAATACATCTGGGGCTGGGGAGATAGCTCCACAGTCAAGAGCACTGGTGCTCTTTCTGATGATCTAGATTTCATTCCTAGCACCCACACAGTGGCTAATAAGCAACAACCATCTGTAACTTCCATTCCAAGAGAGCTACTGCCCTCTTCTGGCCTCTATAGGTACCAGGCACACATGTGATGCACAGATATACATGCAGATAAAACACCACCACACATAAGATAAATAATATGGTCAATACTCTTGAAGGGAAAGCAGTAGTGCATCCTTGTAATCCTAGTACCTGGGAGCCTGAGGCCCAGAGGATCACAAATTTTGGTACACCCTGAGCTATACAGCAAGTTCCAAACTATTCTGGTTTACTTGACAACCCTATGTGAAAAAATAAAAGAAGAATAAAAGAAACAAAAATGATTTTCCAGTGCTATGCTACAATTTATTTAACATGAAAGCAATAGAGCAGAAGACAGGGCTGGAGCTTTACAGCAGGGTTGAATTCACTGTGAAACACATGGTACGTGAGGATCAGTCACGTATCCTCGTGTAAATAAAACTGACAGCATAGGGAAATAAAAACTTTATCAGAAGCCATCAGTGACCATGATGCAGAAACAGAATGAAGCACGGAGCTGTCTCACTCAAGCAAGTCTTTTCTACTGTGCATTCCACAACTAACATCAAAAGCAAATGTGGGCACACAGAGCAATGGGAATATTATTCTTTAACTGGACACAAAAGAGGTCAGAAGATTAGAGGAGCAGGTACAGTTGAGTTGGAAACTACAGACTAAATAGCAGTTTGCCTATAGCTGGAGGACATTTGGGTGCTGCAGCAACCAAAGCTGTATTCATGCAATTGTTGCTTTTCCTAAGAGTACAGATAATAAAGACCAATCATCTAACGTTAGTCCAGGGAGATTCTCAAACAAATCACCAAAAAGAGAGCGAAAGAAGGTTTTACTAACAACAAGCTCTAAACAAGCCTTGATGTCCCAGTGATGGAGGACACAGGATCACAAGCACTAGGGACTGAGGAAGACAACAGTGGTGAGCTGTCTGGAATCCAGATCCTTTCGCAGTCTCAATTGATGTGCACATACGAGACCAGTAAGAAAATGGTAACGGTAGCAACGGTAGCAATACAAGGAAAATGTGTAGATTGTAAGTGTGGTGTATATGTACTGTAAGATTCTAAAGCGCCTGTCCTTCAGGAATTTGAGCCTTCAGAAAATGTCTTGAATAGTTTCCCAAACTTGAGATTCCTGAACAACAGAAGCAACCGTTATAAATAAGAACAATAGCACAGCAAACAAACTGTCCCCAGTCGCTTTGAGTAGTCAGGGAAACGACACAGGAGGGGGGCACGCGGAGCTCCACTTCCCCAGGGTCTCTGCCTCTCACTGCTCAGTGCGTGCTCCTGATAGAACACACTTCTGAGGGTTGTTGGTGTTGTTTTCCTTTTTAGAGCTTATTTGTTTAAGACACTTAGAAGGATACAGATCTAAATAGTAAGAAATTTTATTATTAAGTCCTAGTAAATAAAACACAAATTCCTTATTTTATTCATTTTTCTGAAAAATACAAGTACATGTTTAATTCTAATAACTCATTCACTAAATGGGACACTAATAAGATACCATTTACTGAAGACTAAATTAACAGAGTAGATAGAAAACAACTTTACATTAAAACTGGAACATTTTCCCAGTTTTTTTTCTTCTTAAAAACATTCACCCTCTAAATGAAAACTATGTGAGTTCCCTCTGAATTTTAAGGCAAGGCTGCCATCTTGTGGCTCACGTTGGTATTGCTGAGGCTCTGAGCCAGTCACTTCACCTTCTGAAACTGAAGCCTTCAATCAGTTGAGCATTTAAAAAAGCATATGCAGCTGGTCAGCAGGACTAACAAGTTAAAAAGAACTAACTCCAGAACTGAACTGTTGGGGAACAATTTCCTCCAAGCTGAAACATCCCATCCTGGAGGAAGACTCAGGAGACTCAGAGGAAACCACCTTACAAGGCCCTCAGAGCTGAAACTTAAGATTGATGATGCTGGTCCCCAAAGCTATGGAGGCCAATGGCTCTGCTGGGGAGAGGCCTGCATGAGTCTTCTCTGCTCTGAATGATGAGTCCCGATGCTTGGAGAAGATTCTCCAGCCTGCTGAGCCAGCTGCACGTCATGCAGAGAGCATCCTTCCCCCTGCTGGGGTGGAAAACTCTATGACACAGCTGCCTTTAAGTCAACACCGGCTACTGCAAGCAAGCCCTTTCCCGTGCCTCTCTCAGTAACTCATTAGATATTTGCTGTAAGCACCGCTTTGGTTGGCTGTTGGTTCCCTATCTGAAGTGAACAGCCTTATTTCCCTACTCTCCAGGAGAGTTTCACACACCTGTTAGCGTTCTTCAGTAATGTGCAAAAGCCCTCGAGTAACTGTTCAGGTCACAAAGATGGAAACTGAGCCCTGTCCTGTATTGGAAGGCCTTGCTAGGCAGAGGTTGCAGTCTACCATGGCCTGACAGCTTTTTCCAAAGCTCAACATTAGGATACCCTCCTCACCCCCCAGCAGGACTGCCTGCTCTCTACCTGCCCTTATCTGGAAAGTGTCCCTGGACCCAGAGGACTGACCTTATCTGAGAGCTGTCTATAAACCTGGATGCCTGATTTATCTCTACAGTGACCATTAGCATAGTTTGATTGCAGAAGCCTCCCCTGCTGCACATACAGTAACTAAGACTTATGCTGGGAGTTTGCTACAGCATCTTGCTCCCACATACAAAGCCTTATGATAGGAGTGTGTCACTTAATGCAAATTAGCCCTTCTCCACAGGCTCCCCAATCCTTTATATTTTCCATACTCTGGAGTAAAGCTGAGCTGATTCACTGAAGTCATCTTCCAAAGGACTATCACCATCATACCCACAGCCCTGTTCCTCACTTCTGCTCCCCCCTCCCTCATGGACCGGACCAATGCATCAATGATCCAGAGGAAGAAGCAGACCACATCTTACATTTACCATTCACACCTTGTTTTAAACTTGCTATGAAAATAATAAAATTTTAAAGTTAAACAGACAAAAACAATAGATGTTACTGCATTTACATTATTATTATTTTCCATGGTCTCCAGTTTGTGCACTGCTAGCTTACTAGCTATCCCAAGACTTCATGTCACAAAGTCTACCCCAAAAAAGCTCAGAAAAGAAATTGTGTGAGATACAACATATACCCCCACCTCTCTCTCTCTCTCCCTCTCTCTCTCTCTCTCTCTCTCACACACACACACACACACACACAGAGAGAGAGAGAGAGAGAGAGAGAGAGAGAGAGAGAGAGAGAGAGAGGAAAACATACACCACCTCCAACTTAGGGCCTAGGGAGGAAAAAAAGAACTATTAGAGCCTGTAGCCTGGACTGCGAAGCCTGCAGGAAAATCTCTGTCCACCCCTTCACCACATTTCAAGTGTTTGCTTGAAAGCTAAGTCATGCTCAAACACTATCCAAAGCACACTGAAATTCCAAAATAGTGTCACAGAGAGAATGAGAGGGGAAAGACCCTCAGGGGTAAATGCTATATTAATTAGTAATAAAGTTCATTTGAATTTTTGCAATTCTATTTTCTACCAAATTAATCAGTGATAATAGAAATGACAAAGACTTCAGTTGCAAAATCCAGATGACAGTGTCTTTCTGAAGGCCCAAGACATCTTGGAATGAAACTGTAAATTCGGAGTAAACCAGTTCCATGAGTAGATCTAACTGCAATTTCAGCTTAGGAATAAAGTAGACCTTTCTTACCCAAATCTAGATCCCAAATCTACTAGCTTTCTACTTTATTCCTAAGCTGAAATTGCCATATCATGAAAATCGTGTTATCTTGGTCTCACTAATCATAACAACGACACAGACTTCAGCCTGTGTCCATTGGGAGATGAAATTTAGACTCCACTCATCCACCTTCCAAGAGAACTGCTGGTCTTCCTGAAAAGCTCCACAACACTGTGATGAGCCTCTGCAGTGAATAACTTCCAAAGGGCAGGACGACGCCGAGGGGAGGCTTTTAAAAGAACCATGCAAGGCAAATGGGGGATGCTCCTACAAAGATGATGGTCCCCATACCTCCCTTGCTTCTAAATACTTGGGGAAATGTTCCCCAATCTTCAAATGGCTTTCCCTCTTTGAAATGGGAGTATCATAGACAGGCTAGAAATTCAGTAGAATCGGTCAGAGCAGCTTCAGGGCACCTTTGATCCTACCACAATGATTAGTATGGATCAAGGGGGTTCAGGGCTGAATCCAGACAACAAAAATGAGTCCATTTGCTTGTTTCTCTCACTGAATTCTCTTGGTGCCCTCAGTAACTGAGCAGAGGCAATCAGCACTTATGCCCTGTTAGAGTTCTGAGACAAACATACCATCCTCAATGGTTCATAATATGTCACAGCCACCATGTGCACTGTGCTGCATTGAACACTTCATGTGCAACATCACTTATCTCTTTAACGGCGTGAGAAAATAATATCTTAATGATATGAATATTAACCTCTATAAAGATTAAACAACTTGCCAAAAATCACAAAATTTAATAATCTAGAGAAATGGGGTTTGAGTAAGGCCAGTGGTTGCCCTCGTATCTTCCTAATCTGTTACTGGTTAACATACCTAATATGAACCGTGGCTCCCCTGCCTCTTAAGACATATACTATACACTTTCTTTTTAATGCTGGTCAGAATACTGGAAAGTTGTTTTCCAGTTTGCTGTGTCTAGGAACTAACTATGAAATCTAGGTTACTCTTTGTGTCCCTCTCAATCTCCTTTCTTCTGCTCACCTCTCTTACTATCCCTTCTTCCTTTCCTAATATAAGACGAAAACTAGAAAATATTATTTTCTACCAAAATCCATCAATTACATGGCATGTCAGAAGCAGCTAGCGAAAGAAAAACATAAGCAATGAAAATAAGATGAAAATGTAGCGGCTGAAAATGAGAGAAAAACAGCCACACTGGCCAGTCTTACAGACCAGGCAGTGATGTCACACACCTTTAATCCCAGTTAAAGGGATTAAACACTACTTAATCCCACACTAGCTTGCCAAAGAAACTGGGCAGTAGTGGCGCAAGTCCTTAACCCCAGAACTAGAGAGGATTATGAAATGAGAGGAGACAACACTCAGACTCAGTTGCATTCTGAGATCTCCTGGAGGAAGGCTCACCATTTTCAGACTAACATCAAAGTAAAATCAGTAACTAGCTGTTTTGCTTTTCTGGTCTTCAGGTTAAACCCCAATATCTGTCTCTGAGCTTTTATTAATCACGCTACAGAAAAAGAATTATCTAGCTACTCTGCTATCCTTGTAGACCGGAGCCTAACTAATCATTATCAGGGAGGCTTCATAGGACTGATGTAAGCAGATACAGAGACCCACAGAACAACATCAGGCAGAGCTTGGGGAATCCTGGGGAAGGAGGGAGGAAAGATTATAGGAGCCAGAGAGGCCAAGGACACCACAAGAAAACCCATAGAATCAGGGCCCATAGGGGACTACAGAGACTGAACCAACTATCAGGGAGTCTACATGAGACTGACCTAGGCACTCTGCATATATGCTATGGTTGAGGAGGTTGATGTTCTTACGGCATGCCTAACAGTGGGTGTGGGGGTGTCTCTGACTCTTCTGCTTCCTCCTACGGCACTGCCTCATTTAGCCTGAATACTAGAGGATGTGCTTAGTCTTACTGAACTCAACATGCCTGCCCTTTTCTGAAAGGAAACAGGAGAAGTGATCTGGGGGAGAGGAGATGTGCAGGGATGGGACTGGAAAGAGAAGAGGAAAAAGAAACTGGCTTTGAGAAAAGAACAAAACAAAACAAAAGAATGATCTAGCAGCTTCTATTTCATTTGAAAGGGATTACTTTTATCTATTCATTCTATATATAAATTAGCATCATATTTAAGTATACTTTCCATAATTAGAAGAGTAAAAGATAGGCAGATTAATAATTAAAATAGCATTTCCCTATAGCATATTTACAGATTAAGATAAAGTTTATTTTAAACTAGAACTGTAACATATGCAAATTAATGAAAGATAATTCTAGAATCATGTCTTTATAACAATCAGGCATTATTAACAGGATGGAATGCTAGGTAGTAAATCTTTCTAATATAAAAGTACAAATAAGGTATGTGAGTTCTACTGATCTTTAATTCATATCAAATATTTACCCCTTGAGTATTTAGCCTAAATATAACTGTATTCAAATACAGTGTGTGGAGTTCTAGCTAATGGCCAACAAAATGAGTACAATCTGTGTATCAGCTTTAAAATTTGTCTATTAAAGCTGTTTGAAAACATTTTCATTCCTGCTGTGAGAGGAATTAAACCTCGTCAACAGCAGCTAGTAAAGGAGGAAATGTAGCCAATGAGGAAGAACAGAATCTAGCAATTTCTATTACATATGAAAAGGGAGCCTTTTATCTATTCATTCGATATATAAACTAGCATCACATTTAAGGATGTTTTAAGTGATAATACGCATCATGAAGATTTCAGGTTGCAAAGTTTTGTTAATTGTTATCAACTGTCTTCAAAGGAAACATTTACAAAATACTGAGTACTGTTCGAAAAGAAAAACTGCGCACAGTTCTAACAGCAAAACTGTGCTGAGAAAACGGCTAGAACAAAGAATGCCTCCATCTACTGGTGAGCTCAAGGCAGTGCGGGTTCTGAGTCTTAAGGACAGAGACAATGGAAAAGCAGTATTATAGTAAGCTCACTTTCTTTCTTCTTCCTTTCCTTCCTTCCTTTTTTTCGAGACAGGAGTTCTCTGTGTAGCCCTGGCTGTCCTGGAACTCCCTCTGAGACCAGGCTGGCCTTGAACTCAGAGATCCGGCTGCCTCTGCCTCCCTAGTGCTGGGACTAAAGGTATGTGCCGCCGCCACCTGGCTAGCTCTCATTTTCTTAATAAAACTAGTATACAGTTGTGCATGCACACTTGTGCAATTACTATACTCATCAGGGCAGGCCACCATTGCTGCCCAATCTGCAGTTATAATGCAGCGGCCTTCTAAGGACGTTTCTGGGACAGTAAAGCCAACGTCCCCTTAAAAGGAAAAAAATGAAAATGATCAGGTTCCATATTTAGACTGGAAACTCAGGTAGGAATAAGGATAGTTTGGGGACCAAGGGGAACCCAGCAGGAACCTACATCTGAAAACAACTATTTTTGTAGTCAAAGTGAAATGTAAACAAACCGCAGAGGAGTCTAAGCAAAAGTTCCAGGTAAACAGAAGGAAAGGTGTGGCAATGACAAATCTACACAGAACCATCCACAGGACAAGGAACCACATGCTCGTCACTCCCTCTGCAGCTAAGAAATTAGACTAACAGTTCAAAGCACTACCAGCACCAATTTTAAATTCTTTACTACAATATACATTATAAAATTCAAAAACTAAAGAGAAATGTGCAGGAAATATCATCTGTACCTGATTATCTTTAAAGGGTATTTCCGCATTACAAAATGAGACAGCTAAATAAATTAGTAAGAACACCTCTATGTGAAAAACACAATAAAAACACCAAGTAAACATGCATCTTTGCCGAACTGCTGAAGACCTCATCGTCTTACACTTTTATGTTCCTAAACAGACTGAGTAAACTTAGTGACAGTTACGAAGGAAACTAATACATAAACAGACAAAGGGACTTGTCCTGCACTTTAACAATGGGATGAGCGTTACATGCCAAGTTAATATTCCGTATTTATAATTAATTTTAAATATACATTTATTTATATATAAATTATTTAAAAATAAAAGTTTTTAAAATTTAAAATTCACCAGAATTCTACTTTTAATAGTGTTCTATATGTGAAGCAAAACAGCACTATAACTGTGACCTCCCAGGCTCCCTGTCTAGTAACTCAGTGCACATTCCACGTCCTGCTCAACCAGCAGAGCCCGGGAGGCGCCCTTCTTTACCTTTTCTACCTTTCCACCGTTGATGTCACTGGGAAGGAACTTCTTGCCAATTGTTCTCAAATCTGTCTAAAATAAACATTCCATTATTAAAATAGAATTATAGAAAAATATCTCTAAATTCAGTCTTATGAACAAACATTAAGTAAACATCTTCATCTTTAACTAATTGTAAAATGTATGCAGACAGTCACTATTTTCAAATTATTTAGCCAATCATTGTATTGTTTAGTGTACCAATAAAGCAAACAGGAAGAGAGAGGCATTTCTTCTATCTTAGTCAAAATCTCTAACAAATTACATCCATTATGATCTTATTAAAAATTAATGCCGTAATCCAAAGACCAAATGACAGTTTTGAACAATAAACACCGTATATGTTATAACAACTAAATCCTATATAATCTTAATATTCAAAGACATGAAAACCAATTACTCCAACAGCTCTGACGTTCATAATACAGCAAAGCAAAGGCAACAGCAGGGACCGGGGTCACAGGGATGGCAGAGCAGCAGCAGCTTTGCAGCAGGAATATTTTCCCTGCTTGTACAAGTCACAGAAAGAGAAAACAGTGAATTAACGCTAACTATAAAAATGCAGAAATACATGGAACTCAGCAAACCACTGCACCCAAAACTCAAACTAGTTACCAACATCACAGCATCTCTGCTAAAGAGAAGACTACACAGTCCATATAAAAAATAGGGCTTTTAAAAATGGTATCCTCTTCAGAAGTAAAACCTTAAGAAAATCTGGAAGGTTTTTCTACAGATATGTATCTCAAGAGAGATAATATATTGTGTTGTTAAACTAGTAAACACCAATACTGCTCAATAAATTAAGACTGCACTTAATTCTTTCTGAACAATTCAAGTACTTGAACATTAAACTACATGCAGGATTTTAATGACATTCCTTAATATTCTTACTTCTCTACTCTATGATGAAAAAAGAAAGGTGTTTTTTTTTTTTTTCAATCAGAGCATCAAGGAAACATCTAGGAAGGAGAAATAGAAGGTGGAGAGATGGCTCAGTGGTAAAGAGCACTGGTTGCTCTTGCAAAGGACCTGGGTTTAGTTACAAGCACCCATATACATATACAAGCTAACAACCGTCGAAAGATCTGGCAACCTCATTTGATTCCCCAGAGCACCAGACACAGACATGGTGTGCATTTATATGGGCAGGCAAAACACTCATATCCTTAAGATAAACAAACAAATCAAGTTTTTTAAATAAATTAAGCTTACAGCTAAAGTTTTAATGCAAATTATATGGAAAACTGTTTTTAAAGAATCATCGGCTCTTACTATTACAAAGCTGATAAAAAATATGATGGATTCTACAACTAATGAACTTTTCCTTTCTCATTGTACTCTGATATTTACAACTGGTAAGATTAGGTCATTAAATTCAACATACATCTCTATAACTTAAAAAGGTGAACAATTAGAGATTTCCTCTATATTATTTATCATAACACAGTTTATGATATAGTTTTCATTGGAATAGCTTTAATTTTAAAAAAGGTCTAATAAAAGTTAATAAACTTAACCTACATTGAGAGCAATCAGGATGATGTCATTTATATTAACTTTGCCAGGAGAGCTTGTACACGCTTCAATACCTTCATCTGAAAGATACCTGTTGAAATAAAATAAACAGCTAATTATTACCTAAACCCAATATTAAACAAAAGTTTACAATATGCAGTTTTCTATTAAATACTAGGAAATACTGAACATTCCAGTCTGTATATTATTCTGATACTAGTTCAGAAGATGGATAGGTAGGTAGGTAGGTAGGTAGGTAGGTAGATAGATAGATAGATAATCTTTAATAATCTATAACAACCATATGTGTGTGTGTGTGTGTGTGTGTGTATCTTTCTTTGTACCCTTAATGAGATATTGTGTGGACAAAATTATTCATATGCTTTCTAAGTAAAGCTAGTTACATCCAGTCTGTCTATGAGTTACTTTTTGCAATGACAGAAACATAATTTCTGATCTACTATCTGCCAGTGCAGTAAGCTTTTAAAAGAGGTTGAACTACACTGTAAAATTAAGACTAAAATAACCAAACTTTTATACTTGCTGAACAAACTAAGAACAAGTACATTTCCTCCTGGATTCTTGTCCATCTTATCGTCTCACATCCCTTCTTTAATATCCCATTCTCAAGAATCCTTCAATAAGCACTACTGACTCTAAGGGACATAGGAAAGGCGGCCTTTATAGTACAGCCTTTACCTTTTATGTTTTTTTTAAATTATCACCTTATAATCCTAATGTTTGTTTTCTCAGTCCAATCTATAGCGATATTTTATTTGTGTTTTAATAAATAAAGCTTGCCTGAAGATGAGAGTGCAAACACAGCCACACCAATCAGTCATACAGGCCCAGCAGTGGTGGCACACACCTTTAACCCCAGCAGCTACACTACCTAGCCAGAGAGGCCAGGCAGTGATGGTGCACACTTTTAATCCCAGCACTAGTGAGGAATATGAAGTGGGACAAGACAGGAACTCGCTCTCTTTGCAGTCTGATGATTTCTTAGAGGAAAGAGCTCTCTAGAGGTTGGCTGCTTTGATTCTCTGATCTTTCAGCTTGAACCCCAGTATCTGTTGCTGGGTTTTTATTATTCATGCCACTTCTTATTAATGCTATTCATGATACACCAACCCAATCTTACATTTGGACAAAACAATAATTAATTCAAGAGTGAAGAAACTGCTGTATCCAAAGGAGAAAAAACTATCTCTACCCATTCAATTAACCCATATGCAATACAGGGTTGGTTGGTTGGTTGGTTGGTTTATGGATAAATTGTATGACTCAAGTATAAACCATCTTGTAAAAACTTCCAACAGCATCTCAAATGTTTTATGATCAACATCAACTTGTCTAACCAGTGGGCTAAAGTCACCGTTCATCATCACTGACCACATTCTCCTAGTACTCAAAGAACTAGTCTAACAGTTAATCCAACAGTTATCTTAAACCCATTCTTGATGAGTCAGTAACTCCACCATTAATCTCCAATACTGTACTAATTCTAATACATTTATAAATGTACATTTTTATGTTATTTGTGCATTTATTTGAGGTTGTGCACATGTACTACAGTGTAAATATGGAAGTCAGAAGACAGCTCTGTTACTTCTCCCCTTCCTCTTTTACATAGGCTCCAAGGATTAAACTTAGGTTCCTAGCAAGTACCTTTACCCATTGAACCATCTTGCAAGCCAAAATGTGAATCTTATTTTGAAACAAAAAAGGAACAAAGAGTGAACAAGCCTGGCATAGTGGCACCTGCTTTAATACCAACATTTGGAAGACAGAGGTAGGAAGACTGTCAAAAGTCTGAAGCCACACTGGCCTACATAATGAGTTGCAGGTTGGAATTACAACGTCAGATACTGTCTCATACACACACACACACACACACACACACACACACACACAAACACACACACGGGGGGAGGGGTAAAAGGAGTGACAAAGAAGTGGACAGAGAGGTAAGAAGAAGTAGCAACTTCACAGCAGAAAATTAAAGATATCTCCAAATGAAGGTAGCCAGGGAAAACAAATGTAAATAGTTAGGGCTAGACAAGAGAGTAAATCAAAGTTGATAACTCTATGATAAAAACCAAATATATAAAACGAAAGTGTGTGCATGTGTATGTGAGTATGTGCATGCTGTGTGTTTGTGTGTGTGTGTCTGTGTGTAACTAAAGGGTACTACTAATGCTTAGAACCACAATAGTCCTAAACTAAAATCCTGAGTGAAAACATGTACTTTAATGGATAGCAGAGAGAAGACGTTCTTAAGTATGTGAGTAAGCCACTAAAAGTAGATAGATAGTAGATAGGAATGAGAGTGCAGGAGGGACCATGAAATGCAGATGTGTAAAGTAAACTCAGATATTTAAACATTACTTCTAAGTCAAAACAGCGATGGTAATTTCCTTTATTCTCTTATTTTTCATCTGTTCATTACTATTATATATACATGGAATTCTAATTAAACATCATATAAATTTACTTCTATAAATATTAATTACGCCCTGTGATAAAACAATGAAATTTTACACTGTCCTTCAAGGAGTTGATAGTCATCCACACAGTTTAACATAGAATACAGACAGGTACTTACAACGCCAATGTAGTTGTTACAAATAAAATGTTAAGGAAGGCTAAGTAGTTTGGGGAAAGGAAAACTATATGGAAAGGGGATATTAAATGCCAAAATATGAAAGTGTGAAACTAATTGGAAAATGAGGACAGAACTAAAAGTCTAGTCTGAGCCTAATTTGAGAAAGGAACGGTAACGCTAAGTGAAATGAGAACCCCAATACATCAATTTTGTGTAATTCAATTTCTTAATCAATTTGATACTTAACACAGACACACACGCTCCTAAGAAAATTCAATTTGTAAACTATAAAGTATACTAAACAACAAATAGTATAGCTTCATAGTAAAAGATCAGGAAACAAATGTAAACAAATGAGGAGAGTAAAAGGCTATTAAAAACAATTAAAAATACCCATTCTTAGGAAAAAATAAAAAGGGAAAGACTATGTAAGTGTTGTATGAGGTCACTTGTTTGTTCCCGGCTGCTCAACCCCACAGAAACTATATTAATTAAAATCACTTCTTGGCCTATTAGCTCTAGCTTCTTTTGGGATAGCTCTTACATCTTAATGTAACCCATTTCTAATAATCTGCACATTGCCCTGTGGCTGTGGCTTACCGGCAAAGTTCCATCTGACGTATGTCTCTGGCAGGGCTACCTGACTTCTCTCTAACGTCACCTTCTTTCTCCCAGCATTCAGTTTAGTTTTCTTCTACCCTAGCTCTCTTCTACCCTGCTACAGGCCCAAAGCAGTTCCTTTATTAATGAATGGTTATCACAGCATACAGACAGGAATTCCACATCATATAAGTTCTTCAGTCATTTCTCATTGATGGGTCCAAATATCTGATAATAACAAACTTGAGGAAGGGTTTACTTGGGAGTCCAGCTTTATCAGGGTGGCAAACTATCATGGCAGGGAAGACATAGGAGACAAGATCAAAAGGTAGATAGATGGTCACACTGTATCCATACTCAGGAAGCAGAAAGGTTAAGAAGTCAGGCCAGGCTATCAAATTTAGAGGCCCATCCCAACTGACTCACTTTTACAGTCTCCGGAACAGCTCCACCAGCTAGGCATCAAGAGTTCAAATACAATAGGGGACATTTCACATGCAAACTACAACACTATCACTAACGAAGGGAGAGGGGCTACCTTCACATAAATAGGAGTAAGGTAGCATATAGTACCTTTCCAACACTGCCTAGTAATAGTTTCTGTGTATAGCAAATTACAAAGTAAGTCTGAGTCTTGGTTTCCAAACTTAAGAAGTCTCCCTGCTCACTTTCTAAAGCTTACTCCAGCTTTACTGAAAAACTATCAACAGAGCATCAACTCTCAGCTCTAGCATTTTAGGAACCTTTCTATAAATACTTGGCCATTTCACAAAAGGACTGGCCTAACTTAATCAACATGTGGCATTTATACATTACTCTCTTTTGGAAACACTGAAAATGTCACTGCTAACAATGAATAAGGCAAGTGGTAAAAATAAAAAGTAACAAAATGTTCTGTAGCCACAGAACTCAGCAACCAGGAACAACAGTGTCCACCAGATCAGGCTGTTGCCAGGAAGAAAAACTGAAAATTGGAGCAGGTACACTGCATAAGCTCCCTGTACACACCTGCCCGATGGGCCACCAGGGAGAGGAATTACAATCAGTTCCTTGTGCCATCTGTGAGTCCAGACTCCAGAGAGCAGCTGGTACTGAAGCAGCCAACAATGCACTCATCTGTGCCTTCCCCGTCTGAGACTTTTGAAACAGGAACATTACAAACCCCTCACCACTAAACTACAAAAATACATTTGAATATGTTTTATTGACAGGCGAGACACTGAAGGGCTACATTTCTGCAAAAAATAAAAGATTAATATTTCCTCACTAGTTTTATCTTCAAATAATGCTGTTGAAAACATAAACTTAATCAGCTCACAAAATTTTCAAGAAAGTAATTAAAAATAAAAAAGAAAGAAAAGAAAAATGTTCCTTGGAATAGTCTTCCCCAGCAAAAAGCACACCTTGATGATCCAATATCAAATGGTCAGTCCCAAAAAAACACACACAAGTAACATTATGTAATCTAAGCAGTCTGTATTTATGTCTTTAGGAATACATATGTTTATATTCATACATAAATGTATGTAACAACAATTAATAAAAATAGAGGCCATTAAATTGCAAGAGAGCAAGGAGGGGTATATGGGAAGGTTTAGAGCGGTGGTTCTCAATCTGTGAGCCATTCGACCCCCAAAGGTGTCACATATCAGATATCCTACATATCTAATATTTAGATTACAATAACAGCAGCATTCATAAAAGTAGCAAAATTACAGTTATGTAACAAAAATAATTTTATGGTTGGGAGTCACAACAACATGAGGAACTGTATTAAAGGGTTACAGCATTGGGAAAGGTTGAGAACCACTGCTCTAGAGGAAGGAAAGAAGGGGAAATTATGCAATTTTAATCTCAAAAAGATTTTAAAATATTTGTTTTAAATGCTTCCCTGAGTTAGCAAAAAGACTCACTTTAAACAACAACAACAACAACAACAACAACAAAAACCGCACTTGCCACCAGGCCAGATGACTCTAGTTTGAGCCCTGGAGCCCATATGGTGGGAAATTGTGCTCTGACCTCTATGTAGCACCAAGGCACATGAGTGCCTACACAAATACACATGGATGAATGGAGAAACTAGACAGAGAGCAGACAGACAGACAGAGATGATAGAGATGATAGCTTATAAAATTTCCTTTTTCATATAAAAAAAAGATGATAAAATTCTTAGTGTTAGTTAACTGGCAATCCCAACCAATTTATTTAACTTCAAAAACAAGCAGTTAAAATTAGATGGAGAATTACAGTCACATGGCTTAAGGGCCACTGCCGCAACAGCCTTCACCCATGTTCGGAAACAGACCTGTCCAAACAAACTCAAAACTTTCAAAACTGAATTGGTAGAAACTGAGATGAAAGACAGGCTACTATTTCAAGCCCATTTATTTGTTAGATCCAGATAACGTGGCTTTGTTAGTACCCTTTATCACTAGTATGATCAAAACAAAGCCAACTTGCCCTGATCTACTCTGTGAAAGCTGATAAAAAATCCATGTCTGCTGGCAGGCCGACACTCTCATGAAAAAGCCAAGGCTCACTCACAGTGGAAGGCTGCCCTGCTACAAGAGGCAGGCATAACTCAGCCCCAGCTGACTAGCGCAGGAGAACAGGGGAGTCAGCTGTTGTCGGATCTGTTTTTAGCCTTCGTGTTTCTGTAATGCAATATACAAGCCAAACAAAACAGACTTCAGCAGGCATTAGGAATATCCACATATCTGCTCCTGAGCACCTCCAGGCTGTGCTGAGATGCAGCGTGGCACTGTGAGCGAGGACTTCTCAAACACTCAATAACAGCTAGCCTTTTCAGGTGAAGGTAGAAGGCGTCTTTATGCCATTTTGCATAGTATGGGAGAGAGCAAAGAACAGGAACACACCTGCAACCATGTTCTTACCAGATGGGATGTCAGGTTGAAGGTGTCAGATCATTTATGTTCATGTTGGTCAAAATAGTTCACATATTCAGTATACAGACAGACAGATGGACTACCTCTAACGGTCCAGAAACTGAATCTGAAAAGAAAAACTAGTTTTTCTTCCCCTCACCTGTACTCATTGAGATAATGGAAGCCTCCTTAAATGGGAACCGAAACTTGAACTTCTAAAATAACAGGACAGAGTCTAGTACTCCACACTTACAGCAAGTAGACTGTGGCACATGAAGACTCTTTAATATGTCAATGAGAAGAAGAGAGTGAAGCAGTCCCAAAGTAGCAGGGCTCTGTGAAGCAAGGCACAGGAGCTACACGCACAATGAGACAACAGGCCTGTCTCTGAATTATATGCTTCATGTGATTTTTGTTGTTGCTGTTTTATTGTTCTGTTTTGTGTGTGTGTGTGTGTGTGTGTGTGTGTGTGTGTGTGTGTGTGTGCGTGCATGTTGGTTGGGGTCTCTGACCTATATTAATTATTTACTGCCATACTAAGTTACTAGTTCCTATATGAAATGTAGATCTCACTGGAAATTTAATATGTAAATTCTTGCTGGAATACAAAGAAATATCTAAATTCCAATTATTCAAGCTACTGTGGGTGCAGGACTTATGCTCACACTGGAACCACACAAGACACTGAGTGTAACATGAGGGCCAGCTTGTTGGGGTTTCCGTCCCGCCCGGTACCCCAGAGCTGGCATACCCCAAGGAAAATCAACCACACAGAGATCTCTATAAGTTATAAAGCTGATTGGCTCATTAGGTCAGGCTTCTTGTTAACTCTTATAACTTATCTTAACCCATTATTCTGATCTATGTTAGCCACATGGGCTCAGTACCTTTCTCAATGTGACAGCTTACATGTTGCCTCTTCGGTGTTCTGCGCAGGAGTGCTGAGGGAGCTCTGCTTCCAGAATACTCCCAGTCTCTTTGCTCCACTCCTACTTCCTGTCTGGCTTTCCTGCCTATACTGCCTGCCTGGCCAATCAGCATTTTATTAAAATATGACTGACAGAATACAGACAATTCTCCCGCATCATTTCCCTCTTTTTTTTTTTTTTAACAAAGGAAAATACCCATAATCCATTTGTTGGGAATGTGGGCGTAGTATTTGAGGCTACTTCCTGCTGGTTGGGGGCGCTGATAGTCTTAAGGGGACCTAAAGAAAATTTAGAGTTATAATCAAGTCATGACTGGAGTATCCTGTGAGTCTCGATCATCTCAGGCAGCAGTCTTGGATCAGTTCTGGATGTAGACCTCTGTCATCTGGGCCATCTGTTCCTATCGGAGATTTTTCAGGTGGCCTCCCTTGGTCAAAGGTGATTATTCTTAACTCTGAATAAATCCAGAGTCTCTCGTTTTCTGTGGAAACAAAAGCAAAATCTCTTCTCCAAAGTAACATACCTTTTGACTTCAGTTTTGAAGCCAAGGTATTTTCAAAATTCCTATCTTGGGTTAGTTCAGTAGCATTTATAAACAAAAGTCTTTTAGCAGTTGTTGCTCCTTCCTCAGCAATCAAACAATTTAAAGAGAGCATAATAGCATACAGTATGAAGATTCTCTGTGCATTTTCCATCTTTATGTGGCTTTATTTTAACCTCTATTTCTTTTATTTTTACTTTTACTTTTTGAGACAGGATCTTTGTATATCTTTGTCCTGGAATAACACTGTAGACCAGGCTGTCTTTGAACTCACAGAGATCCTCCTGTCTCTGCCTCCCCAGTGCTGAGATTAAAGGTGTATGCTACCACACCTTGAACTCACAGAGATCTGTCTCTGCCTCCCAGGCATTGGGATTAAAGGCGTGTACTACCACACCTTGAGGTCACAGAGGTCAATCTACCTCGACCCCTTAAAGTCTCAGAGGTCAATATGCCTCTGCCTCCCAGTCATTGGGATTAAAGGTGTGTACCATCACACCCAACTACTCTCTTTCTTTCCTTTTAACTTTAAGAACTTTAACTTTAAACCTGCATATATTTTTAAAACACTGTAAACCATTTAGAGGTTTTCTTCCTCTTTGAATCTCTCTTTACTGTATATCTCTCTTTTTCTGACCATATGAGTCTTTAATTTACTAAGCAATATGGAGAGCTGTGGCTTTGACGGCTAGATCCAGCTCATTCCTTAGCTTTTCAGCCTCAAGGCTGAGGTACCAGCCAGAGCTGTGTTCACTGCCACAACTCTATGGCGTTTCAAAGTCCTTGCCAGCAAGCAAGCTGCAGCATTCTGCTCACAGACCACACTCAGTCGGACTGCCTGCCTGAAAGAGTCAGAGTTTGCTCTGGCAGGACAGCCCAGAAAGCCGGCATTTTAAAACAGCACAGCTTTTTTCCTGCTACGACTGAAAACCGAAAAGCATGTGTTCAGTTTTTCACCAACAGCATTTAAGTGTTTCATGGCAGGACCTCTTAATGAGCTGCAAGGTTTTGCAGCCAAGGCTGAGTCAAGAAGCCTCTCCTAGATGAGAGCACTAGCCCGCCTCTAGCAAGCAGAGCAGAACCGAAAAACTGCTGCCACCAAGAAAACATACCCCACTCTACTCTTTCCCAAACTCTCCCAGGCCTTCCGTGGACTCACCTATCCACGTCTGGGCGCCATATGTAACATGAGGGCCAGCTTGTTGGGGTTTCCGTCCCGCCCGGTACCCCAGAGCTGGCATACCCCAAGGAAAATCAACCACACAGAGATCTCTATAAGTTATAAAGCTGATTGGCTCATTAGGTCAGGCTTCTTGTTAACTCTTATAACTTATCTTAACCCATTATTCTGATCTATGTTAGCCACATGGGCTCAGTACCTTTCTCAATGTGACAGCTTACATGTTGCCTCTTCGGTGTTCTGCGCAGGAGTGCTGAGGGAGCTCTGCTTCCAGAATACTCCCAGTCTCTTTGCTCCACTCCTACTTCCTGTCTGGCTTTCCTGCCTATACTGCCTGCCTGGCCAATCAGCATTTTATTAAAATATGACTGACAGAATACAGACAATTCTCCCGCATCAACTGAGGCTGCAGAAAGCAGCGGGTCTCACTTGCCATTTCCTGACACAGTACCTGCGATAGCCAGAGGAATCTGAGAATAAGACCTTTCAGCCCAGATAGAGCAGCTGTACCAGCAATTCACTCCTTAAGCATTCCTTTTACTTCTAATTTTCTATTATTTAATTTTCATCCATGCATGTATGTCTTGTGATGGTCTGCCTTTGTCTGAACATTGCAGTTATGGTTTAGACTATGTTTGCTGGACGTTTCTTCCCCCAGCCTACTGAGGCATTCTTTATTCTACCTTCCACGCACACCCCTTATATTCCCCCTCTTATTCCTAAATCTCCTTCTTCCTTGCCTCCTACTTGTTTTAACTTAACTAACCTTCCACAGCTTTAACAATCTCTAAAAGTGGTGGGCCCTAACAGTGTCTCAGCCTCCCCCTCCCAAATACTTTACCCATCTCAATGATTTTTTTCTTTCCGAAGTAGATCTACTGCTCATCCCTAACTGTCAGGACTCAGACATTATGCTGACCCCTGTCACCTGCTAGGATTAACTCAGGCAGTATCCTAGCCAGCCCAGGGTCCTATGGCTTCTACATCATTACATGGGTGCAAAGGTCCCTTATGAGTCAAGCCCCGCCCATTTCAGCTCTTTCCCCCTGGTCTTCTGAAGAGGCAGGCTGTTCCTTGCCTCTTCTTCCCGTTCTCTCTGTATTTCTCTTTTTCTCTTCACTCTCCCATTCCCTTAATCTCAAGAAAATTCCCACATGAACTCTGCCTGCATGCCGTGTCTGTCCTTTACCCACCATGGGCTCTCACCCACCGCGTGGCCCCTTAGCCCACCAAGGTCCAGGTCCACCTCGCACTGTTTTACAACATTTGGTGTCATGAAACTTGGCAGGATCTCCTGGCAGTTCCTCCTGCCTGCTGACAGTTTGAGGACTGCCAGAACCCTGTAACTTTCAATCGGGGATCCTTTCCAACTAAGGATGGCTGGAATTATACACCCAAAACCAGCAGAACCAGCAGTAACATTAGGCCCCTTCCCTCCCTCCATCCCCCCACCCCGTCATGTTTCCCATGATTGAGGATTTGAGTCTCGTCCATGGTTTCTTGCCTTCTGGCTCTAGCTGAAAGCCCCAGTACTGGGCAACCACTTGTCTCTTGGGCTTAGAGTCCTTTAGGCCCCTGTACCCACATGACATCATGGATGTGTTACAATTTGTATCCAGTCACTCGCTATGCCCCTGGACATCGCAGATCCATGCTGAACCTCTGGGATGCTATAGTTCAGCCTCTAGACTTTATCTCTACCTCACTCAGGAAACTGCTTACCTCACTAGATATCAATTCAAACAGTGTTTCCATATCCCAACAATTCACAGGACTTTTCCGCGAGTGATCCAATAGTTGTAAATGTGTGCCCTACTACCCCAAGCTCTTTCTGTTTTTCTCCTGTTTCCTTTCCTTGTCTGCCTCTTGTTCCCGGAATGTGATCTAGCCATGCTAAAACTCTCTCTACTGCCTGCCACCATAGCTGTCTCTCTGCCTCCCACCGTGGCTAAGCCTGTCTGGGGCAGGATCCTCCCTCTGCCTCTGATCCTGTCTCTGCCACCACTGCTAGGTCACCCAGCGCAGGGTGGCAGATGCCTTTTTTCTGCCTCTTTAGGGAGTTGCCTCAGTCTAAACTCCACCTCCGAGAAAGCCCACCAAATGGTGACCCCTCTCCAGAAAGGCTCAAGACCACACCCACAGGCTATTTAAAGTGCCCCCCCCCCCCCCCCCCGCCAGAGACCAAACACGTGGTCATTCCAGTTCACCTTTCCCCTCTCTGTGTTTTTCTGGCACCCATTAACCCTGGGCCTTTTCTAACTCGGTTGGATTTGGTCTGATTTGGATTACTGGACCGGAAAACTTCCCACTGCCCAGCTGTGCTGCTCCTTTGTCTCTGTTTCCATCCTTTCTGCCTCAACCCAGGCAGGCAGTAGCCTCTTTCCCGCCTGGTGCAGGCTGGCAGCAAATGCTCAGCGTGTACGCGTGAATGCTGTGAGCACACACGCGTGATTCTGAATGTCTGCATCCTTTATGTGTGTCTTACTAATGGCATGTGCTCTAAAATCTGTAAGGTGCCTTGCAACACGTGGGCAGTAGCCATCTTGGCTGAGGACAGGTCATATGACCTAACCACCACCGTGGCTAAGGGAAGGACAGACAGGTCAAGTGACGCAGTCGCCAGCCCCTCCGCCACTCATCTGGGTGGTGACTGGAACAGGGAGGAGTGGCAGACTTGTGCGGCTCCGCCCCTAACCAAGCAGGGCCTGGGTCTACATGTGGCATGTTTGCATGATGGTATGCCTTGACAGGGCCCTCTCTGCTTGCTACAAACTGTGACTCGGAGATGAAAAAGCCAGCTTCTTCTCACTCACTTTTCATTTGTGAATGTAAACTAGCTTTAACTCTATGCATGTATGCATCTGTGAATGCAACTTAAATGCAACTGTGTGTATGTGTACAAGTACTTACAGTTAAAGAAAATGTTGTAAGTTAAACAAGCTGGGAGACTCTGGATGAAACATTCCTCCACAACCTCTCAGGTTGGATCTAGCTCTCCAGGCAGATCCCACACTGTAGTCATAACTCACATGTACCCAATAGACAACTCTCAAATGTTCTGAGATCTAGGAAATATGGCATTTAAATGTTTAATTAAAGAGGCTATTTGTAATAGAGATATAGGTTAGTTCCTGGCACCAACCCCATTTCCTCCAAAGAAGATGGATGGGAACAGAACTTCCACCCGTAGCTTGCTTCAGAAGTGGCAGTGCTAACACTGAACAAAAACTGGCCTTTCACCTCAACTGCTGCAAAGGCCTCTTCAGACCGTGGAGGATGGGACAGAAATCAACTGCCTCATTGCTCTGGGCAAGGTAGGTTAAGCTACACACTCCTAATCAGCAGGGTCTTCTGAAGTCTGCCAGGGCCCATGCTCCAGCTATAAGACAGATGTTGCCCTGAAGCCTCTGACCTCGATGACAACGGAGGACCCCGGGATGACTGTCTAGGTAGCCAATCAAGTAAGTCTGTCATTTTTTGAATCAATAACTCAGGTAAAATTTATTCTTCTCAAGAATCCTGATGCAGCTTGATGGCTGGTAGGTTTGCCAGTTTAAAAGGAACAAACTCACAAAACAGATTTCTCCTGAGTATTAAGGTGATGTCATAGTGATGGGGAAGGAACAGGTTTAAGGTTTAAGCCCCGAGACCTTAGGATGTGAGGATCTCCGAATGGTTCAGGGGATAAGAAAGTGTCTGAGGTGTGCAAATGCAAGTCACCAGATCTCTCTCATTCTGAACCACTGTTCACAGTCTTAACATTTATCAATAAAGTTCTAATAAGCTATCAATCCAGTTCTGAGTACTAACACTATCATCACAGCTACAGGCTTAGGATTTTAAATTCCCTTTGGTGGTTTCTTAAGTATAGACCTCAGAGATACTTTTCCGTGTGCAAAATCCATTTGTCACCATCATTTCTAACACTAGTATACTGCCATTCCTACAAAACAAATTTCAGGACAGATTATAAACAGTGGAAATGCTAACATGTCTAAAACTTATGCTTTCACAAACTCAAAAAAAAAAAAAATCTTGTAAGTTCCAGGGAGCCGACTTGGAGGAGTCACCTCAACAGGTCAGATGTACCCCTCCCTCAATTACCAGCCATAAGAACCTAAGCTTCCCACCTTTCCCTGGTACTGACACCCTCTCCCTCAATCACCAGGACCTAAAGAAAAAAAAATTCTTTTTCTTAAACTTAACCTTATCCTCTGCTCTGCCAGCACCTTGCCATGTCCAGGAGATACTGGACAGTCCCACAGAGCCTGGACAGTCGTGAAACAATCAGCTACCCCAGAACACGGCAGCACCCCCGCTTTCTCGGGTCCAAGATTTTAACACCCACAAGTCAGCAGGAAGCAGTCTTGAGAACTCAGCACCCCTATCCCCTTTAATTTCTCCACCTTTTATAGAAAAAAAAAAGTGGGAATGTTAGGATTCAGGCATTATGCTGGCCCTTGTCACCTGGCAGGATAAACCCAGGCAGTACCCTAGCCATCCCAAGGTCCTATGGCTGCTATGTCACTAGCCAGGTGCAAAAGTCCCTTAGGAGACAAGCTCTTTCCTGATGCTCCTCTGAAGAGGCAGGATGTTCCTTGTCTCTTTTTCCTCTTTCTGTATTTCTCTTTCTCTCTTCTCTCCCTTATTCCCTTTATCTCAATAAAACTAACACATGAACTCTGCCCACCAAGGTCCACCTCGTGCCATTTTGAAACACTAACCTCACCTTCCCTGCCAATCCTAATCTAACTAAAACCCCAGTATACTCCATACTATCCTAATGTATCCAACAGGTGTTAAGATCAAGGGAACACTGTTATTTCTTTGTTTTACGTTTTATTTTTGTTTTTTGAGACAGGGTTTCTTTGTGTAGCTTTGGTGCCCATATTGGAACTGGCTCTTGTAGACCAGGATGGCCTCGAACTCACAGAGATCCGCCTGCCTCTGCTTCCTTAGACACATAAATCTTAATACAATCAGACACATAACACAATCACAGACACATAACACAATGAGACACATAAATCTTAACACAAAATCAAAAGAAAATCTAGGCAATGTAACGCCTCCAAAATTTACCAATCCTATAATAAATAATGGCATCCAATAAGAGTGTTAGACAATCCCACACAGAGAATTCAAGAGAGTGATTATAAATATGTTCAAAGACATCAAAGAAGAAAATAAGCTCCTGACTGAGAACAAATCAAATGGCGGGATGAACTGAGGAAGATGATACAAAATATGAAAGAATCCAAGAAACAGGAAGACTGAAGAGAAACCAGTAAGAAAGGCTGGAAACGAAAGCATAGTAAGCCAAACGTGGAAAATAACACCAACAGGATGGAACAGGGAGAAAATAGAGCATCTGTGCTTGAAGACAAGGGAGAACTAAACCAATTAGAGGACAAAGGCAAATCAGTGAGAAGACACAGTGAGACTTCCAAGACATCCATGACATACTGAAAAAAAAAATCTCTGGTTATGTGAACATCAAAGGAGAAAAAAGCTCATCCTAGTGGCACAGAAAACATTTTAAAAACAATATAAAATGTTTTTTAAAAACATTTTTAAAAAATCTTAAAAATCTTTTTAAGATTTATTTATGTATTATGTACAGTGTTCTGTCTGCACACATGCCTACACACCAGGAGAGGGCACTAGATCTCATTATAGATGGTTGTGAGCCACCATGTGATTGCTACAAATTGAATGCAGGACCTCTGGAAGAGCCAGTGCTCTTAGCCTCTGAGCTATAAAAAGAATTTTCTAGTGTTAGGAAATGAAAAGCCAATCTAGTTACAGAGACATTTAGGACATCAAACAAAAAAGATCAGAAAAGGGCTGGAGACATGGCTCAGCGGTTAAGAGGACTGACTGCTCTTCCAATGATCCTGAGTTCAATTCCCAGCAACTACATGGTGGCTCATAACCATCTGCAATGAGGTCTGGCGCCCTCTTCTGGCACCACACAGACAAAATATTGTATACATAATAAATAAATATTAAAAAAAAGATCAGAAAAAAAACAACCCCCCCCCCAAAAAAAAACCTCCCACTGTCTTTGCTAGGTCCAAAGCAGTGCCCCTCCCACCTGAGAACGGCAGTGCTGGAGACTGAGTCCTAAGCAGCAGAACTTTTCCTTGATCTGTTTACCTGAGAAGCAGATCTCCTGACTTGCTTTCTCTGCACTGGAAGCACTCTTACCTTCCCCCAGAGGTCAACTATCTCCAGGGTACTTAGATCCCAGTCAATCTGGACAGCCTATATTTGCTCATGGACCCCAATCGGATGTCACTGAAGATCTGCTCCCTTTTCCATCATTTTGCTGTACTGTCTCCCACCCTCCACTCCAAAGCTAGCACTGTCAGTCTGATCTTCAATAAACCCTTCTTTCTATCCAGGGAGCAGTCTAGCTTGGCAGTTTCACTGTGCCATTGCTTAAAAACAAATTAAAAATTAAAACAATATACTGAATAAAAACAAAATAAAGAAATAAAGAAAACAACAAGAAAAACACTAAGTCACATATAAGGTAGGCCCATAAGAAAAGTGGATTATTCACCTGAAATTTTCAAAGCCAAAGGGCTTAGAAGAATGTATACTGACAAACCACACTACCCTGCCCAGCAAAATTATCTTCATTATCAGAAATGAAATGAAAATACTTTCCATGATAAAAAATAGACTAAAGGAAACTTAGAGAGCTCTACAGAAAACAGTTTGTGGTAGTTTGGTAAGAGCAGTCCCATAGGCATATCTGAATGCTTAGTCATCAGGAGTGGCACTACTTGAGAAGGATTAGGAGGGGTGGCCTTGTTGGAGTGGGTGTGGTCTTATTGGAGGAAGTGTACCACTGAGGTAGGTTTCAAAAGTCCAAGCCTGACCCACATCACCTAACTGTCATTCTTTCCTCCTGCTAAATGCAGATCCAGATGCAGAGCTCTCAGCTCCTCTCTGGCACAAGTCTGTCTGTGACTGCCATGCTCCCTGCCATGAAGATGACTGACTAAACTCTGAAACTCTAAGCAAGCTCCCATCAAATGCTTTCTTTTATAAGAGATGCCATGGTCATGGTATTTCTTCACAATAACAGAACAGTGACCAAGACACAGTTGAAAGTATCTATGGCAAATCTATCCATACAGCCACAAAAAAGAACCACACTAGAATAATTATGCAGTGCAGATGTCCAGCAATTGGAATTGTCATACCTATCACAATGGAAAATAGGATGAACCTGGATATTATTATACTAAATGGGTAACCCAGGACCAGAAAAACCCTTGTTCTCTCTCTGGATCCTAGTTTCAAGTTTTTCGTGTTTAATTTGGAGTGTCTGCAGAGAGCAGAAGAGTAGAAAGGTCCATGAACGGAGAAAGGGCACAAGGACTTAAGGGAGCTGGGAAAAGTGCAACCTACGGCATAAAAGCAGAAGGGGAGGGAATTCTGAGGGTTGATGGCTCAAGTGCAGGCAAGGAGATTAGAGAAAGGCAGGACGGTAGATAGGACAGATCAAATAAGTCTATATAAAAAAAGTTAAGAGAACCCACTGTTTTGTGAGCTAATAACAATTTTTAAGAAAAGGGAGGAGCTACTGACAGATGGTGCAGTAGGCACATGTGTTTGCCATGACCTGAGATTGATTCTCAGAACCACACTAAAGGCAGGGGAGGATCAATTCCACAAAGTTACCTTCTAACCCTCACATGCGCATGCACACGCATACACAGACACACACGCACACACAGGTAGGTACACACACTCACACACAAGCATACACTGGCAGGCGCACACATACATAATAAATGAAAAAAAAGTTTAACAACAGTCAAAGGAGTTTGGCCAAGGTCCCCTGAATGGATGGCAGTGCTTCACACAGAGGACTCCAGTTATAAGACGAAAATCTCAGCACGGACCTCAGAAACAGTGCAGTTGCTGCCTTTAGCTGCCATCACAGTTAGATGATAAGATCTGTTGCTAAAGACAGGATACACTTTGGATGCAGAACAGAGAAATCAAGACAGAGATTTAACTTTCTCTATGGTTTATACACAGACGGATTAAAGTTATATATTTTATAAACCCCTCTGAGTGTCAGCCCTTGCCACTGATCTTTTTTGTCTGTTTGTTTGTTTTTCAAGACAGGGTTTCTCTGTGTGTCCCTCGCTGTCCTAGAACTAGTTCTGTAGACCAGGCTGGTGGCCATGAACTCACAGAAATCCACCTGCCTCTGCCTCTGCCTCTGCCTCACAAGTTCTAATTAAAGGTGTACGCCACACTGCTAGCCCTTGGTGCTGTTCTTAATCTAGTAAACTTCATTCAATACAAGATTTATTTCATTCAATAATAAACTATTTTTAGAATTATTTTCTCAGTGTTTATTTTTATGATTTGTGTACAAATGGAAGCTATTTTCACTTTTATTATTTATATACTTTTTCTGCATATCCATACATACACAATACATTAAACATTAATTTCTTTTATACCAATTTTTCAGTTTGTTAAAAAAAAGGCACCTGAAACCAAAGGACTGTCAAAAAAAATAATTATGAAAGCCATTGCACACAAAGGCAAATCCTTCACAAAATTAACCTGTACCAGAAATAAAAGAATAAATGTGCAAAAGTTATTTAGAATCAACGTAACACTACAGTGTATTTATTATCCAAAAACACAATTTCAAGAAATGCAAACCAACATGAATTGCATTGTTACACATAATAATTAACACCCTGCTGGTCAACTTTGAGTATTTCAGTGCCCTGTGGAAAAAAAAGGCAATTTAAAAGTTCTAGGGGAGATCTTTTATAAAGCTGTATCTAACTGAACGTTTAAAGGTGTTTAAAATTTGGAAACTAAAATCAAAAGTTGTTTTCGTTAAGGACTTTCTTTGAAAAGCTGACAATAAAGCCTAATTCAAAGGCCACACTACCTTAAAAGACCACTAGATGGCAACCTTGTTTCACAAGTAAAATCGTATATTTGGAAATTGTGCTGTTGGAAACCAGGGCCTCAAACTTACTAAATAAAGAAGGTTTAGGACGGCTTTATGTCCTAAACCTTTTACGTTGTCGCTGATAGGAAACTAGAGAAAATAAAATAGACTTATAGAATTTTTGAGGGTTCCTTGTTATAAAAATCATTCAAGTTTAGAAGAAACTCATCTAGTAGACATTAAAAGACACATCTGATATAACAAAAACTCGTATATTATACCAAAAGATACGTTTGCCTGCTTTGTTTCTATACTGATCCTTTGGAAATACAGGAATTTATAAATAGTGTGTGTGTGTGGACGGCATGTGTAGAAGGACACGTGGGTCTGAGGTGACAAGAGTGTCCTCTCCGCTCATTCCCACTTTACATAGGATATTTCACTGAACCTGAGTGCTCAGCTCTCAGCTGCCCTGGCTGGTCCTATGGTGCCACTGTCTGCCTGCTGAATGCTACAGGCAGAGTCAGACCTGCACTACTTTGACGTGTGTTTAGGGATCCCGCCTCTGGTCTTCATACTTGTACACTGAGTGCTTTACTAGTGGAGACAGCCCCGAAGTCTAATGGTTTTTTGATTAATAACAGTTACAAAGAATGCTTTCAATACTGCTTCAGTAATGGTTCCTCTCTGAAACCAAACCAAAAATGACAATCTGAAGACAGCAACTATAAAAAGGTAGGCAACAATATACCATAAAACTGCTTTCTTATTCAAATATTAAAATACTTCCCATACCTAAACAAACCCATGAAAAAACATGAAAACCCGTGTTTATTTGAAATAATTATAACAGCTGAGCAAATAATAATTTGAAAATGATTTCTTTAAAATTTCATAATTGGTATATTACAAAAAGTAGCCAGTGAAGTAACCTAACAATGTTCTTCATTTAGTAAACATTCATAAAATTCAAGATATAAAATGAAGGCGTAGGCATTTTTCTTTCATTAAGGTTATAATTTATGACCCAATTTAATATTTTCATACTTTTAGAAGAAGAGTACAGCTATTTTTAATAAGCCGTGTTTTAATACATGAAATATTGGCCATCTCTGTCCTCCTTTCTTGACACAAGTGTGGGACAGCTATAAAACTGCACATCAAGTCAAAGGTTCAGCTGGTGTTACTACTCTGTACTGTGAAGTGACTTCTGCTGACGGCATCCAGGAGACCTGCTGGAGTAAGCACTAGGCGATCACACACTCGGTTCAGTTCACACAAGTGCGACCCACAGTTAGCACAGCTTGGAGGGCGTTTGTGTAAGCACCTGCATTTTTAGTCAAACAGAACTGATGCACCCACCCTTTAACATAAGCAGGATCTCAGTCATTTTCATCGTGTTGTGCCTCGATTTCTCTCCTGCAAAACGCAGAAACAATACTAGAAATACAGATCCATCGGAAACGAAACATAAAATGTCCTGCACATAACCAGCAGAAAGCAGAAGCTAAGCAAATACTAGATCTCTCAAAAGTCCAACATCATCGTTTATTTCGGAAAATATTTTCAAAATTTGACACCTATGAATTATTTATTTCTAATGAGAAAAGAATTAGCCAAGTATAGACACTTCCTTGTTAAGTCTGAGCTACATATTATTTGATGCTACTCACAAGCCATCCACAGAGAGAACTCAAGAAGTCTCAGCTAGACAGAAATTATTATATTACTTATTTGTGTAACTCTCTCAATATTTTTATTATTATTTTACAGTATGTGTATGGCTGCTTTGCCTCCACATGTCTGTGCATCACATGGTGCAGTGTCCGCAAATGCCAGAAAAAGGTGTCAGATCCCGTAGAACTGGCAGGACACATTTGAGTTGCCACATGGGTGTCGGAAATCCAATCTATTTTCTGGAAGAGCATCACTTTTAGCCACTGCACTCCAGGCCCTATTTCAATGTTGTCATATATGAAGGGTGTGCAGGCAGGTGTTTTTTTCTTTGGTTGAGCTTTCGCTTTCTTAGAAAGTGTCTTGCCCTCATAATCTGACCTCCAGCTCACTATGGATTCCAGGTTGGCCTAAAACTCAAAGCTGTTCTGTTTCAGCCTTCCAAGCAAAAAACAAGAAAATAACTTATTCCATTAAAAACGACTATTTCTGCCCTAATTTCCTACATAAAACACATGATAATAATTCTGTTCAGTCTGCCGTTTATGGCAACAATTATGACAAGATATAGATAGTAAGCAATGAATAAAATTCTACAGCAAGGAAAAATTAGACACTGCACAATTTACATTCACAGTTTATTTAGACTCACAGTGTTCGCTGAACATTTCAGAACTGAAAATCTACAACTTCAATTATTATGGACAACTATAAATACATACTTATGCTTACCACAGACCTCAAATATCCACCTAATACAAATCAACTGTCTGTAAAATAAAACTCATGTAAAAGGCACAATATTAAGTTCAAAAAGGAGAGTCACCTAAATATGCTAGTAAGTTAAATAATTTGTAGCAAAAGAGTGTAACACTCTCCCACATGTATAAATATTCAATTTCTTTAAAAGTGTACACTGTTAGCTAAATACAAAATGTTCAGTAGTGACTAAATTCCTAAAGTCAAAATACTGCAAATAAATTAATGTTCCATTTTTTTCCACCTTAAAAATATTTGACAACCTCTTTCTTTTTGTAGAAAAAGCATAAACAGAGGCCCATAAAAACAAATGTCCCTGTCTAGTCTCTGGAGCAGGTGAATATTAATTCACGTGACAACAAGAAGACTTCACTGATGATGAAATAGCAGGGCATGGGGGCACACACCTTTAACTCCACCATTACAGAAGTAGCTGGACCTGGAGGCTAGCCAGGATCTGGACGCGCCGCGAAACCCTAGCTCAAAAAGAGAGGAGAGGGAGGAAGAGGAGGAGAAAGAGAAAAATCTTAAACTGAGGAACAAAATTGCCCAATCATCCTAGATTGTCCAGGTGTTCCCTAAATCCAGGCAAGAGGCAGGGTGCTGAGGGTGCTGAGAAGAGAAAGAGACACACAGAGCAGGTGAACACATAGCATGACAGCAAGCACCCGGAGCTGGGAGGGGTGCATTCACCACTCGGCTCCCCAGGGTTCTCTGACAGATAAGCCGCTCTGAAGACCCTTCATTTTAGACAACGGGCCTCCAGAACCGTTAGAAACTACTGTTGCAATGGATTATCACAAAGCAGATTTAATACGCCCATTATAAATTTAACTGTGGGGAAAAGTACTGATTCAATTAAATTTTAAGAATTGAGGTCATCCCTTAGGATCTATTAGGGATATTTTCTATTCAGTGTAAAATGCCTTATTGCTTTAAGTGTTCAATGAAGTTGACTGATTAGTGTAAGCCTATAAATAAGACACACAAGATACTGAAGTACAATAAAAGTGACAGTGCCCCTTTTTACAATGCAGAAATGGAAGGTGATTAGCCAGTAACACCAAAAGAGTCTGGAGAAATCACACATAAGAAAGATCTAGAAAGGACATCTTCGTATTATTCACTCATACTTCTGACTGACATAAGAATGAAAAACAGCTTAAGCAAGTCAGCTATGCACATGCATGCATACACACACACACACACACACACACACACACAAAAAAAACAAAAACTGAAGCAACTATACAAGATATGAGTTTTCAGTCCGTATCCAAAGTCAAAAAAGGTACTGCTTTAAAATGCTATTCCTGGAAGCCATAAGCAACTAAGCAACAACACCAGCACCAGGTGTGAGGTACCTCCACGGGAACTGTTGGTCAGAGAGACCCACCAGCCCACCAAGCTCCTCCTCTTAGTCCATCAGGACTAGATCCCACTGCTGAAGACAGCAGACAATCAAGCTGAAGATGAGCCGGAAATGTCCTCCCTGCTGGCTAACTCTCATAGTGCTTGAAGGTGCTATGCAGGACACTGGGGAAGAAAAGGCACCAACAGACTTACTGATCAGTAAGTCCTAAGAACAAGGGCAACAGTCTATACAATGTGCAACAGTTGCACCTGTCTGTTTGGAGGTAAACAAAAGCTAAATTTGAAGCAAGTTCCACAGGAAGGAATCAACGCCTAGCACTCTAAATCCAGTTAAGAGCACTTAGCTGGTGAAGTCAAAGTCCCTTCAGGAAACTTACTACTTAATTATTAGCTAAACTGACTTCCCATCTACTGTGGTTTGAATGAGGATGGATCAAGGAGAAGGATTAGAAGGTGTGACCTTGATGGAGAAGGTGTGGCCTTGTTAGAGGAACTACATCACTGGGGGAGGGGGGCACTGAGGTTTTAAAACCCAAGTCACAGATTCAACGCAATGCCCATCAAAATCCCAGGAAAATTCTTCAAAGACCTCAAAAGAACGGTACTCAACTTCATATGGAAAAGCAAAAAAAAACCCAGGATAGCCAAAACAATCCCGTACAATAAAAGAACTTCTGGAGGCATCACAATCCCTGACTTCAAACACTACTACAGAGCTACAGTACTGAAAACAGCCTGGTATTGGCATAAGAACAGACAGGAGGACCAATGGAACTGAATAGAAGGCACGGATATCGATCCATACATCTTTGAACACCTAATTTTTGACTAGAAAGCAAAAAATATCAAATGGAAAAAAGAAAGCATATTTAACAAGTGGTGCTGGCATAACTGGATATCAACATGTAGAAGAATGAAAATAGACCCATATCTATCACAATGCACAAAACTCAAGTCCAAATGGATCAAAGACCTCAACATAAAGCCAGTCACACTGAACCTTACAGAGAAAGTGGGAAGTACACTTGAATACATTGGCACAAGAGACCACTTCCTAAATATAACCCCAGCAGCACAGACACTAAGAGAAACAATTAATAAATGGGACCTCCTGAAGCTGAAAAGTTTCTGTAAAGCAAAGGACACAGTCAACTAGACAAAACGACAGCATATAGAATGGGAAATGATCTTCACTAACCCCACATCAGACAGAGGTCTCATCTCCAAAATATACAAATAACTCAAGAAATTGGACACCAAAAGAACACATAATCCAATTTTAAAAAATGGAGTACAGACCTAAACAGAGAACTGTCAACAGAGGAATCTAAAATGGCTGAAAGACACTGAAGGAAATGTTCAATATCCTTAGTCATCAGAGAAATGCAAATCAAAACAACTCTGGGATTCCATCTTACACCTGTAAGAATGGCCAAGATAACAAACACTGATGACAACTTATGCTGGAGAGGTTGTGGGGAAAAGGGAACACTTCTGCATTGCTGGTGGGAATGCAAACTGGTACACCCCTTTGGATGTACCAAAATTCTGTACAATTTCTCAGAAAATTAGGAAACAACCTTCCTCAAAACCCAGTAATACCACTTTTGGGTATATATGCAAAGGATGTTCAATCGTGCCACAAGAACATGTGCTCAACTATGTTCATAGCAACTCTGTTTGTCAAAGCCAGAACCTGGAAACAACCTAAATGCCCCTTGACTGAGGAATGGATAAGGAAAATGTGGTACATTTACACAATGGAACACTACACAGCAGAAAAAAATAACAACATCTTGAATTTTGCAGGAAAATGGATGGAGCTAGAAAACATTTTGAGTGAGGTAACCCAGACCCAGAAAGACAATTATCACATGTACTCACTCATAGGTGATTTTTAAACATAAAGCAAAGAAAACCAGCCTACAAACCACAATCCCAGAGAACTTAGACAACAATGAGGACACTAAGAGAGACGTACATAAATCCAATCTACATGGGAAGTAGAAAGTAGAAAAAGACAAGATCTCCTGAGTAAATTGGGAGCATGGGGACCATGGGGAAGGTCTGAAGGGGGAGGGGAGAGGCAGGGAGGGGAGCAAAGAAAAATATAGAGTTCAGTAAAAAACAATAAAAAAAATCTAAAAGGTAAATTAGCAAAAAAGATCAAGAAAATGGAGAATAAAGATAAAAAAATACTAAGCAAAATGCTAATTTTTTAAAAGCACAATATTTATAGTCATATTAAGATTATCTTTAGCAATTAAAATCTTGTTTCATGAAAATAAATAAATAAATAAATAAATAAATAAAAGCCCAAGTCAGGCCTAATTATCTCTCTTCCTGTTACCTGTAAATAAAGACCTCTAAGCTACTTCTCCCACACCATGTCTGCCTGTGTACTACCATGTTCCCCTCCATAATAATGGATTAAGTATCTCAAACTCTAAGTCAGTCCAACCAAATGCTTCCATTTATGAGTTGCCTTGGTCATGGGTCTCTTCATAGTACTAGAACAGGGACTAAGACAGTCTCTAATAAATATCTATGTTCATACCCACAAACAAATGCTACATTTGGCTTTAATCAGAAAAGCCTCTCTTTAAAGAGGACATTAAAGAATGAGAGACTCACAGTTGCTAAAGGTGCTAAGCATAAGTAAAAGCTGACTGTTCAGCCCTTAATAAGACATTCATACCTCATTCATACCTGAGGCTCAGAGGAACATCAAAAAAGGGGGTGTGTCTAAAAAATGTAAATACAAAGAAAGAGGGAAGAGAAGCAAAACACCATTATCTGGACTCTGCAGTGATAAACTCACAGCAACTGTGATTACCTGCACTGAGCCTGCACAAACTATCAACAGTCACTCTTGAATGGGGGAGGGATTCATGGGGCCCTACCACTCCTTCATGTTGAATTTGTGGTTTCTGACAGGTTTGGGAAAATGAGAGTCAATGTCTTCATCTGCATGCTCACTGGTAAGCCACTAGGTTCCAACAGGCACTTCCTAAACATATGGTCAGACAGAAGACTCCAGCTAAACAAAGTGTGTCACAAAACAAAAGACATGAACATGAACTAAAGAACAGAAATTGCAAGGAATAATGGGGACTGGCAGGATAATAAGAGAGGGGATTAAGACTAGTCAGGAGTTATTATATACATCATAGAACTATTAATTAACAAATTTAATTAATAGAAAATTTAATAAGGGACTAGAGGAAACAGATCTCATTAGGAAAGGAAATAGAACAGAGTTACAAAAGGAGGGGGCTTGAATGGGAAGATAAAGTGGGGGTGGGGAAGAAAGAGGGAACAAGAGAGGAAACACAGTAAGAGACACCTAAAATTAAGAGACATTTGGGAGTAGTATGATAATCTAATACAGTAGAAGCTTCCTAAAATATGTATTTATATGAAGGCAATCTAAATGAAATAATCAAATAATGAGGGAGACAAAGTCCCAACTATTATCTCAACATTTTTTCTTGTCCCCAAATGAAGCTTCCAATCCCAGATTGGGTTATATCAAATTGAGTTGTTAGTCAAAGGGGCCCTACAGGAATCCCCTAACAATCCAGGCTCTTGCCAAGACTATAAGTCTTGGCAACTTATCTTATCTTATCTCTGCCACTGAAGATAATACCTACAGAACTCACTGAACATGGAAATGTCAAGCTGGCACGCACATAGGGCCTTCAACCCTACGTTCCAGCATTTCTGGGTACAGAAAAGCACTCTCCACATTATCAAAAGAGAAACGTAAACACCAAGTCAGCTACAAAATTTGTCTACAATGGTATACAACTTGCAACATATACTATTGCAAGTGTGGGAAAAAGTTTGTGGAAATAACCAACCAGTATCTGATTTTACTGAAGGCCCACTCCATGAGAGGGAACCCACTCCCAAACACCAAGCGCTGCTTGGGTAACCAAGAACCTGACACTAAATAGTCCAGGGACCAAGAGAAAAACCAGGAATAAAATACTACTGGTCTAAAAAATAAAAAGGGAAAAAAGGTAGATAAAATTACTCCTAATGATAGTCTGCTGTACTCATAGATCAGTATCCACCATCACAGGAGCGTCTCCCAGGAATAAATGGGCACAAATACAGAAACTCACAGCCATATATTACAGAGTGTGAGATACCTTGGAACACTCAGCCCTGAACGGGATGTCCACATCAATTCCTCTCCCTGGGGGAATCAGGGAACCCTGAGGAAAGAGTTTAAGAGCCAAAAGGAATGGAGGGCACAAGAAAACAAAGCCCTCTAAATCAACATAAGCAAAGTTCATAGGAACTTGGAAACTGAAGCAGAGTCTCTGTTTGCACAGGTATGTACCAGATCCTCTGAAAACATATTATGGCTTCCAATTTAGGGTTTTTATGGGATTCCTGAGTATGCAAATGAGTAGTTCTCTGATTCTTGTACTATCTCTTGGGCTCTTTTCCTCCTGTTGGGTTGTCTGGTCCAACTATAACAGTTTTTGTTTTATACTTTATTTTGCTGTATTATTTTTCGAATGAATGAATGAAAACCTAGTCAGTAATGTAAAGGTTAGCATTTATACACAAACCGGAGAACCTCTGAGTTCAAGGCCAACCAGAGCATCCAGTTCCAGGATGGCCACAGGAAAACCTTGTCTTAAAACAACACCTACTGTTTTTACTACATTGTTCTCTTTATCAATAGAGACTCAGGAGTCAGATGCTGGGGTAAAAACCTGCTAGATCACAGAAGCCAAGAAGCAACCAGCTGACCTTCCTTTTTGGCCAAAGACACAGCAAGAGAGTGTCTCCACCAAACCAAAAAGATCACAAATCTCTAAGTCTCTCCCTACTCTTTCCTGTGCAACTCCCTATTCATATTCCTGACTCCTTCATCCTCTCTATGGCTAATTCCTGTCAAACAGTTGCTGACTCGGCCCCTGATCAAGTATAGTGTTATTAATACAGTCTCGGAGCTTCAAAACGCCATCATATATCCCACAGCAAACAACAAAAAAGACCCATTCAAAAATTGGGGAACCTGAACAGAGTTCTCAAATAAAGGAGGGAATGAAGAAGTTAAGAAATATCTCAAAAATGTTCAGCATCCCTAGCAATTAGGTTAACATAAACCAAAGCAACTTTGAAATTTCATCTTACCATAACCAGAATGGCAAAGACCAACAAAACAACTAACAACAAATGCTAGAAGAAATATGGGGAAAGAGAGCCCTCATTCACCAATGGTGGGACCGTAAACTGGGCAGCTACTATGAAACCAGAGTGGAGAATTCTCAAATGAGTAAAAATAAATCTACCATATGGTCCGGCTACGCCACCCCTTCGTAGATGCCCAAGGGACTCGCCATTCTACTCCATGGATATTTTCTCAGCCATGATCATTAGCACTCTATTCATAACAGACAGGAAATGGAAACAACCTACACATCCTCAAACTGATAAGTGGAAATAAAAATGTGGTACATATACACTATGGAAAAATGTTCAGCTATAAAGAAAAACAAAATCAAGAAACATGCAGGCAAATGGATAAATCTAAAATGATCATATTGAATGAGGTAACCCAGACCCAGAAAGGAAGACATGACATGTTCTCCCTAATAGGAGGCACCGAGCTCCATCTGCAGATGGGAGCACATATCCTAGAGTAACTGCAGAAGTCAGGAAATAAGAGAGGATCATTGCCAGGACGGGAGACGGGGCAGTACAGACGGGAATGGCCGAGTGCAAGTGCTCGGACTGGGAAAAACGGGAAAAGGGGGTGAGCTCTAACTGGGGAGGGGGACAAATGCAGAAGGGGGGAGGAGGCAAAATAACAGTAAGAATTCCTGAAAATGTCATTAAGAATACTATTATCTACATACAATAAGTAATAATAATAATACACATAAGTATGTATAAATACAGAGACGGTTTAAAAGAAACTTTCTCATCTTGATAATGCTACTTAAAAGAACCAAAAACCAACCTAACAAAAAACTGAATAATCAGGCATGAGAAGCCCTCCCTCTTTTGAGTTGTTGGTCAAAGTTCTTCAAGAGACTCCAAAACAATTTTAGACTTTTACTATTGCCCGTAGTTGTCACCTAAAGGTGGAAGATTAAGTCGCTATTGCTGAAGACACCATGCACTTCGCCCAGACGCCCCTGAAGATAAACTGACCTGAATGCTCCCTCCCTGAAGACTAACTTTTATGATACAAGAAGGCACCATGCAAGATTTCAAAAGAGGGAAGCAACCCAGTTATTTCACCTATGTATGAAAAATCTGATGAGTATGACATGAAATCCTAAGTGTGTAATAGTGGCGCCTTTACATTGGCAGTAACAAGCAGCTCTGCAGTTGGACTTAATCAGTGAGAGAGAAACCATGTCTGAAACTGGAAACTAAGACAACTTCCCAGCGCTAGTGAAATCCTGAATCTTGTAGAGGAATCTATAGGCACCACTTTACTAAACCAACATAATCCCTAACTACATTCTAAATATTTGTCCTTATACCTACAGATAAGTGCAGTCCTCACCCCTCATCAAGGAAACTTCTCTTTGAGACAGACAGAGAACATTACCAAAAACTATAACCAATCAAAATGCAATTATGGAGTCTAGTCCCAATGGACACATCTACAAAACAACTCCAGTACCTAAGATCAGGGAACGCTACAGAGGACGGAACCAGAGTTACACTATGAAGACTGAGTAGGCTATATTTAGGAATATATAGGCATATACACAAACATATATGTGTGTAATAACAAGTAATGAAAAAAGGAGAGGTATATGGGAGGTATACTTGAGAAAAGAAAGGCAAGGAAGGCCGGGCGGTGGTGGCGCACGCCCTTAATCCCAGCACTCGGGGTCAGACTGGTCGACAAGAGCTAGCTCCAGGACAGGCTCCAAAGCTACAGAGAAACTCTGTCTCGAAAAAAAAAAAAAAAGAAAGAAAAAAAGAAAGGCAAGGAAGAAATGATGTAATTGTACTATAATCTCAAAAATAATCTGGGCATGGGGAGTAGTGCCAAACTACCTTAATCACAGCATTTAGAAGGAAGAGGCAGAAAACTCTGAGTTCAAGCCTAGTCTGGTCTACAGAAGAGGCTCAGGGACAGTAGCGCTTGTCTCAAAAAACCAAAACTGCTCTGCTGTATTCGAACTTCATCAAGATCAGCTTTCAGTACAGCTCTGTCCCCATCACTGCTCGACCACAGCACGCAGGGCTGTGCGGTGTGTGTAAGACTACTCTTTTCATCAAACTTCCTCAAAGAAATGCAACCTGAGCATCTTCACTGCTCCCCTGAGGTAATCAATAAATACTTGATAAGATGAACATATTCTTATAAAATATAAAATATTTTCAATGAAATCATAAATCATGAACTAGCTAGTTTCTCTGAGTCTGAAGTTTTTATCTCAAAATAAAAATAAACTTACCTACTTTGATGGACTATAGTTGAAGGACTCATCTAAAATAGAGATAATGTTTACTCCATTCTTTCAAATGTGAAAAGTAAAACTGGGTCACAAAAAAAATAAGGAAAAAATTATAAATGATTTATTCTTTATTCATTTCATCTCTTTTCCTAGTTAAGGTGAAAATATTAAGGTCTGCCTTGGTACAGACTCCTGAGAGGCATCCCAATATTAAATGTTTCTAACATTCTGTGTGTTTCATCCATTTATCAATCTACTTGTCTTAGGATGCTTCAGTTCGGGAGATCAGCAATCCCTGTAATAAAATGTTATCAAATTTGTAGATTCCTATTTTCATGGAGGTAAAGATAGAGGTGAAAGCATAAAAGAAACAAGAAAAAAGAAGAAAACAAAAATAAAAGGCAGAAAATGGCAGAAGAAAAAATACTCAATGCTGTCTTATCTTCCACTGCTCGATGGTCCATGCAAAAACTGGAAGAGCCATGGAAAAAAGGGAGGGTGGAGGGAAAACGAGGAAAGGGGGGAAGGGAAATACACACAGAAGCTCTGTTCTAGTGCAATCCATGACATACCTCAGTAGTACAAGTCCTAGTGCACACTAGGAACAAAACAAAAGATGAAATCAAGCACGTGGAAAAAACAGCACAACTGATAGGCATGATAAATGTGAGATATAGGAGGATGCTGCCTCTTTAGCGCGACATACTATTTTACAATAAATAGGATACTACAAAATAGTGATAGTAAATATACAAACCAGTAATATAACTATTTAGCATTATCAACTATTAATGCACTACATATAATTACATGTGCCACACTCTTGTAACCTAAGAACACTGGGGGGTTGATGATGACAGACATGTGTAATGCAAGGCACCATGACATCTACAATGGTCATGATATAATAAATCAACAGGAATTTTTCAGTTCTATTAAATTTTCACAAGACAACCATCATTTACACAGTCTGTCATTGACCAAATTGTGACTGAAATATGATTCTAACAAAACTACATAAGAGAATTGGAAGAAATAATCCAGAGAGTTCTACACTCACATAACAGTTGCAAGAAGGGAGGGGAGTTACAGAGAGGAAACAGCCAAGGAAAGAACAGCAGTATCTCTCCAGGCTTTAAAGGAATTATTAGTGGTATTTCAAGAACCCAGTGAAAGGCAAGTTCCCAGTACAATAAAGGAAAGACAGGTAGGATATCTAGGCATATCTGGATTTGCAGAATACCAAAGACACACAGAAAATTCTACAAGCAGCAAAAACTACTAAATAAGAAAAAATGTTGGGGATAGAATCTGACATTATTATGAAAGAAAAGGGCTTTCTCTTACAATTCTACAGTCATCTAAAACATCACAAAGAAGTGAGAACAAAATAACCACGGTTTCATGTGGAGTGGGCTGAGACATTTACATTTTTATCCACTCATCCATAGGAAATTAAATTGCATGAGGAATTTAAATGCTCCAACAAAGAAGTGAAATAGACTAAGAGAGCCAGGCAATGAATTCAACCCAGAAGGCTAATCAGCTGACATGCTGAGATTCCAAGGGATGCACAGCAGAGCTGCACCACTGCAGGGAGCATCCAGAAGGGGGGGGGGGGACAGAGACAGAGACACAGAGAGAGACAGAGACAGTGAGAGAGACAGACACAGACAGACAGACAGACAGAAGTTCCACATATTAGATAACTATTCTTCAATAACTTGTTGCACTAACATTCTGGATTAGAAAATTCTTTGTTGTAGAAGGTCATCGAATGCACCATAGGATAGCATTTGTGGAAAACTCTACGTACCCACAAAAGAGACACTAATGGTACTCCACATACTGTAACAACTTTGTGTCTCCAGACATTACCAAATATTCCTAGAGGACACGTGCAACAAGAATGGCTAGAATGGCTGTCTTAAACGGACTGAAGGCTGTATGAAACAAGTACTGGAAGGAAAAACAAATGATGCAGGCAATTAGAAACAAACAGACTCGCTTACAGCAACTCCAATGGCATCTTTCACCTGATGTTCCTCTTCCAGGTAGCTCTAGCTTGTAACAACCCCCCCCCAAAAAAAAACCAACCAATAAGAATAATGGTGGATTGTCAAAAAGAACAGAAGAGGATGCTATCAGGGTAGGGATGATGAAGAAGATTATAACTATTACAACTACAATACCTGCAAATATTTGCTGTGCCCTATGTTCCAGATTATCATTCTAAGCATTTGATAAGTATTATTCACTTAGTTATCATAATAATTCCATGAAGAAAAATTTACCTTCATTTTATATATAACAATATTCAGACTAATCAACGTGCCCAAAGCTACCCAGTTATGAAACAGCAGAATGGCAATTAAGAGAAATGGCAGACAGGTAAAAGAGTGGTCAGAGAACAGTTTCTTAAGCTGCCTTGGGCACAACACAAAGCTCTGTGTACAGACGCAGCATCACACCCCTCTTGTCATATCAGAAGGGGAGGGGGCAGAAAGAAACTGCAAAGAAATGTTTTTAAAAAATCAAACAAATCATACAGTAATGCAAAATGCATGGCTTATAAAGAACACAAGGAAACGTGTGCCCTGAGGTCATTTATAGCTAGATCACCACTTCTTAGAAAAGACAGAAAGACACTTATGTAAATGCACTTTTAATAAATAAACAAGCATTTTATAAAATTAACTTTTAACTGAAAAATATGTAGCAACAGAATTTAGTACTTTACCAGTTAGAAAGTTTACCTAAACTACTCTCTGTCTTTTTAATCATTCATAGGAATATTAAACTATATATATGATGGCACCTGTCCCTGGGACTACACCTAACATTTTTATGTTCCTTCAACTGAATATTTGGGTATTAATTTCTAACTACTTGCTACATATCCAAAATGAATGTTAGCTTCTTATTTTTATGATCAAGGCACAAAGTTTATGAAAAACTATATTATGATACTTAAAACAATTTAAACAGAAATATTTGCAAGTACTAATCTATACCTTAAATAAATCACTATATTCAAGATGAGAACAACTTGAGTTCATGTCAATATAACACACTAAACTCTATATCTACAATGTAACTTATGCTTCATGATAAACATATAAGATAATTAACACCCATAGAAAAAATTAGTCTTTCCTAACTATTTTTAATATAATATAATAAATAATAGTTCAAGCTTTAGTCAGGACAGTTAGATGACTATCACAGACTAAAAATTATAGAGAAAAAACCTCAACTACGAAAACACTATGCTAAATGACATAGAAATGTAAGGACTGCAGAGAACTAAGAAGCACACTGCTCTCCAAATGCCTTGCTCACTAAAGCACAGCCATTTTCCATCAGTAAAGACCACATGGATCCCCTCTAACAGCTCCATGACACAATAATCAAGAGTTACATCCAAAAAAGTCTTTACTCTAGGGCAATAAGCTAGATTCACTATTCAAGTAAGAGCAGTCACAAGCAATACTCTACCTTAAGTGTTAAAAAAAAAAAATGTAGATTGAGCAAGGTATCCCTCCATAGGGAAGGGGCTTCAAAAGGCCAGTTCATGCACTGGGGATAAATCCTGGACCCACTGACAGTAGCCTCACAGACTGCCCAAGTCACACAACTGTCACCCACATTCAGAGAGCTTATTTTGGTCCTACGCAGGTTCCCCAACTATCAGTCCCATGATGTGGGATTTCCCTCTGTATGCTGTGAATATGTTTTATTACCATTGGTCAATAAAGAAGCTACATTGACCTATGGCAAGATAGAATGTACCCAGACAGAAATCCAAATACAGATACAGATAGAGGGTGGGCAGAGTTAAGGAGACACCATGTAGCTGCCAAAGGAGAAAGATGCAGTAACCTTATCAACAGGTCATAGAATCAATAATGATACAGATTAATAGAAATGGGTTAATTTAAGATGTAAGAGCTAGCTAGGAATACACCTAAGCTACTGGCCAAATGTTATAATTAATATAGTTTGTGTGTGACTATTCAGGTTTTGATGGCCGGGAAACAAACAAACAAACAAGAAGAATATAATCTCTGTTTACATTCCAGGGTCAGTGAGTTCCCACTAGCTCAGGTCAGCTGTCTCTGTAGGTTTCTCCATCATGATCTTGATCAGATACAGGGGGAAGGGCTTGGTCCTGCCTTAACTTGATATGCCAGACTTTGTAGACTCCCCATGGGGAGGCCTTATCCATTTTGAAGAATAGATGAGGGGAAGATGGGAGGGGGAAGTACGAGGACAGAAGGGAAGGGGAACTGTGGTTGGTATGTAAAATGAAAAAAATGAAAAAGGAAACTTTAAGGACAATTAAATATCAACAGAAGATGATTTAGCAGTTACCAATTTTTAAAAAGGATATTTTCTCACTCTTAGGACAGAAAGTTCTACAAATCATCAATATCAGGAGGAGAAATAAGGGTTCCTACAAAGCAGCAAGAGGCCATCGTTCTCAACTGAACGATGAAAACAAATGACATATGGGGCAAAATCACGGAACTGTAAACACTCCAAGGAGCTAAGACCACAAGGAAGTAAACTAAACTCTGAGTGGCACTGGGTCTTTTAAAGAGAGATGAAACTCCATCTCCTTTCTCCTCTTGTCAAAGGAAGGAGTCCACTACAATGTAAGGAAAATGTACAAAGACCTAAGACCTTTTATAGTCATGTGTAGTTTAACTTAACAATTCACAATCCCAAGACTATCTGTCAACAACAAATTAGAACTGCCTGCCAACACTCATGGGTGATGTATGCCAAAAGCTATTATCATACAGATAGAGATACCTGGCTAACAGGAAGCCCAGCCTTTGGCTGCAGATGGGTGTAAAGGAACTTGTCTTTCTCCTTTCTTCACACCAGTGCATTTCTAGGCACTCCAAACCTTCAATTACTAAAAAGAAGTTAGGAGAACTAAGAGAAATCCATCTAGGCACTTGAGAACTTTTGAGCAGCCAATAGTGGAATGGCTCTAAAGAGACACACAAGAAACCACACCTAGATACTCCGAGCTTTACCTAAGAAACAGGCAACAGGGTTGAAAAAGATATCCAGGCACACACACACACAAAAATAAGTAAACATAACTCTCAAGCAGCTAAATAGGAAAGCTCAGAGATACGTATCACCCATATTTCCAAAGCAGCTGAGCTGTCAAGAAAAAGTCAAAGTCAGTCTCTCTGAAATCCACCCCTGCTTATACTCCAGGTCCTATTGATAGGAAAGTTGAGGCTCCAAACTCAAAGCATCTGAAACCAGTAGCAATTTGACTCTAACACAAAAGAAACTCACCATGATTTGATTCTAGCTGAGACCAAAAAAAAAAAAAAAATGTAAAAAGCTCAACAAATAAATACTAAATAAATACAAAGAACTCTATAACAAGACACAACATTTTCAAATCTCTTCAGAAAACAATAATGAACAAATCCTACAGCACTGAGGGCACAAATGAGCATTACAAAGTATTGCAGGATATTGGATCACACTGTGAATCCCAAGATTATGTTATTTAAATAAAATCAACCATAGGTCAAAAGGCGGAGCAAGCAACCATTTGAAAGGAAGTAACGATACAGAATGAGGGGAGTTGGGTGGTCAGAGAGAGAGGCACAGGAGGTAGAAGGGAGGGACATCTGGTTGGAGGAATTTTGCTTCCGTGTATGAGGGTCCTGTCCTAAGACATGGCTGAGGAAGGTCAGTCAGCTGCTTCCTCTGCCTCTCTAAGCTATCAAGTTTTCACCCCAGCATCTGGACCCTGAATCTTCATTGTAAAATACAAAAGTGAGACTTAGTTAAAACAATATTTGCCTCCTGCAAGGCACCAGCAGCTGTGGAAGCACAGCCAACAGCTGAGGCAGCAGTTCTACTTCAAATATAAGACAAAGAGGGGAAACAACCAAACCCTAACTTCCTATTAGAAAGAATTCATCCCAGAAGAAAGTAAAATCAAATCAACAAAATACTGAAAACAGTCATCCTACAATCTGAACTAGAGAGCATATTCTTCAGTGTGAAAATGAAGTCAAAGAGAGATCCTAGCGAAAAACTAGGAGCATTTATTATTAGCAGACTCAGTGTAAAAATACTGAAAGAAATTATTCAGTTTAGTAAATACACAATGAAGCCAGACACAAAGCAAAGAATTAAAAGCATTTAAGAGAGAAAATACAGAGGCAGAAAACTTTTCACTTGGAAATATATAAGCGAACAACTTTAAACTACCATTACATTATATATTACGCACAAATTAATTTAAGAATTCAGAATATTTAAAGCAAAATAAAAATGCTGTACAGAATTTATATATCTACCATTAAACAATAGCAGGACGGTAGACAGAAGTAGGTGATACTATATTAGAAGTCCTTACATTGTCATCAGGTGTCACTATTTAAGGCAACAGCTAAAGAAGAAGCCCAGACAGACAGGTGAGAAAGAGAGTACGGGATGCTAAAGAGAATACACTACACTACAAATATAACAAAGGAGCTGTACAGAATAAGACTCCCCCCCAAAAAAATAGTAGGAGATAAAGCTAACCAAATTAGTAATTATATTAAATGACATAAAATCAGCCACACGGATAATCATTCTGAGTCATGAATTAAATATTCTAGGTTTTCAATGACTAAACACAGGAAGTAGGGTAAGAGGATTGAGAAACATTCCTGATACTCAGGCTGTTCAGCTACTGAGGCCTTAAGGTTCTCAGCGTAACTGACAGAAAAGCATTCAGAGACAGTCCAGGCTTTGAAGCTGGCCCGGGAAAGCACTGGCTCCAAGTATTCCTCTGCAATAACACTATGAAATGGACACAATACTCCCTCCTGTGCTGAGACTCTACTCCCCAGTGTGCTGGGATTTGTAAACAGAGCTTTTGGAAGGTACTCAGCTCATGAGGGTGGAGTCCTCCCGACGGGATTGGTGCCATTAGATGCTGGGTGTGTTCTATTCTCCCTGCCCTCTGACACTACGGAGCACATTTGCAACCCAGGAAGCAGGTCCTCACCAGGCACCAACTCTACCACACAGTTCTGTATATCCCAGTCTCCAGAAACTTGAGAAACAAACTTCCATTGTTCAAGCTACCTATTTCATGGAATCCCCCGTTATAAACTCTGACCATCAACAACATATGTGTGTGCTTAATCACAATCCTTTGTCACATCTGTGAGAAAGGAAATCTGTCATATAAAACCTTTCATTTTTTAGCTCAGAACTCAAGGTAGCAGGTACTATAAGGGCATCTTCCCACGTTACTGTACTTTGTTCTTCCTTCGCCACCCCACCCTCAGCTGACCCCACTTCTCACCCAATTAGTCCCATGCTCAGCTTTCTTACATGCATTCCACTACTCCCTTCATTTCCTGCATCTCAGTTTAATTGCTTAGAATCACTTTTGTTTCTTTGTGTGAACTGTCCTTACATATTTTCTGTTTTCTGTTCAAGCTTTTGTTCATCTGTCCTTTCATTTAAAAGATTCTTTTTAAAAAAAATTATTTTATTATGTTTACAGTGTTCTGCCTGTATGTATGAATGCCTGCTAGTCAGAAGAGGGTACTAGATCTCATTACAGAAGGTTGTGAGCCACCATGTGGTTGCCGGGAATTGAAGTCAGGACCTTTGGAAGAGCAGGCAGTGCTCTTAACCTCTGAGCCATCTTCCCAGCCCTTAAAAGATTCTTTATGTATTAGAAATAAGAAAAAAAAATCAGAGACTGAAAAAAAAAATCACAGCACATGAGTCTGTTAACACTCACTTAAAAGCTGGGCGGTAGTGGCACATGCCTTTAATCCCTGGCAGAGCCAGGCGGATCTCTGTGAGTTAGAGGCCAGCCAGGTCTCCAAGAGCTAGTTCCAGGACAGACTCCAAAGCCACAGAGAAACCCTGTCTCAAAAAACCAAAAAAAAAAAAAAAAAAAAAAACTCACATAAAACAGAATCAAATTGCCAGTTGTGTTCTAATTTTAGTGATGTTTCCAAAGCAGTATGTGAATAAAGCTATAACCTCATGTCGCTTCAATAATAATTTATTAAATAGTATTCTTCCCTAAAGTATGAGTCTATCTTTTTAGAAGATATTTTGCGATGCCTTTCCTGGAGTTTGTTCGATGTGAACGTTGTGGTTCTAACGCTGAACACCCACACCATCACGCGCATTCATCCCCTACCTACCATCATCTTACCACTACTTCTCACCTTCCATACACCACTGCTTCCCCTGACAATCCTATGTCTCAGCTTGCACTTCTCCCACGCTACTGAAAAAGATGTGTGCTGAGGACATACTTCCTTGCTGAGGCATGATGTCCAAGCCCTTTCCTTCCCATCTCTTTATTGTGCTACAATACAATATTTTCATCCTTAAAATGCACTGCCTTGAAATTCCCTATTATTTCCTTGAAACATTGTAAACATTTATTATTAATATTATTGATTATGTATACGTGGGAGGAGAGGGTGCATGAGAGTGCAGGTACCTGCTGAGACCAGAAGAGAACACTGGATCAGCAGAAGTTACATGCAGTTCTGAGCTACTCAAATAAGTGATGGGAACCGAACTCAAACCCTCTACAAGAGCAGTATGTGCTCTTAACAGCAGAGTGATCTCTCCACCCACACTGAGAAGGCTTGTTCTCTGCATCCTTTCCTGATCACTCATTTATATTATTCTATAACATCATTTTACATTATTATTCTCCTTCCCTTCCCTGTATTTTATTATCTTCCATACTGGAACTAAAAACACTAACAAAACTCTATAATCTTTGCTCTGCTTTTTCATTGTTCTTTAACTGATTCAGTTGCTTTTCTTATTCTAATTTTTTAGGCTGATGACTGTGAAACTTCCCTTAGCTTGTGCAGTTACCTCTCAGTGTGCATGGTGGATTAGCTGAAGTACTCTCTTCATACCCTAAATCTGATCACGCTCTCGTCTCTTATTTAAAATGGCATAATGTTTGCAGATACCTTGCACACATCTTCCTGCTGTGCACTACCTATAATACGTAATACAGCCTAAGTGCTACAGAGCTACCTTACTATATCCTTAGCAAATAAAATAAAATTTTTAAAAAAGCCCAGTTAGTAACACAGTAACATCCGAGGATGGCAAACACACAATTGTGGAGGAACAACAACATATGAAACCCCGAAAGAACAACAGCAACCTGGAAATCAGAAGATATCTCAAACTCTTAGGGAATTTAAAAAGAAAATTAATAAATTAGAACTTACTGCATTAAGCACCTAAGAGCCATTGATTTTACCATGCACTAGTTGTTTTAAATTTTTTAAAGTTTGGCTAGCTTGTTGAATAAATATTTGTTGAATCCTTACTCTGTCACAAATAGAATGGGTCTGGGAATTCAAAGACTAAAAATAATATGGTAGTTGACATCAAATAAACTAACTCCCTATGAAGAAGAGTCTACTTCTTGAGACAGATGGACAGCTGACAGCGCACTGGAGACAGAGTGTGAGGAGCTTGGAGAAAGAACACTATTCCTATCACAGAGGCATCTCACTGCAGTGGACGTCTAGGCTTTAGGATATAGGCACAAATAAGTAGCTTAAGTGAGGAGCACAGACCATGTTAGAAGCAAGAGTCTAGACTGGGGAAGAACAATGCTCTTATCGGTAACAGGCTATTTTTTTTTTTTTTTGCAAGTATGTCCTTAAAATTTCCTTAGTTAAAAAGCAAGAAAACCCACTGCTACTTGATAAAATTCTTGGCTTCAGAACTTTATTAGGAACATAGTCCTCATTTCCATTTTATTTTTATTTTGTGTATGCGTGGTGTACTCACATGTCATAGCTGTGCACGTATACAGGTACATGCGAACATATATATATATATATATATATATATACACACATACTTATGGAGGCCCAAGTCAGAAGTCAGGCGCTGAAGTCAGTCATTTCTCTGTCAAAATTTGTGAGACAGGGTCCCTCACTGAACCTAGAGCTCACTGATTTGGCTGGACTGACTGGACTGACAGGGCTCTTCTTGCTTCTCCAGCCCAGTGCTGGTGTGACAAGAGCACACTCCCACAGCTGGCCCTGCTAGATGGGTGATGGGAACCTGAATTCAGGTGCTCATGCATAAGCAGAGAGCTGATGGAGGAGGGTTATCTGCCTATTGTGTTATTTTCATTGGTCAATAAAGAGACTGCTTTGGCCCCTTGATAGGACAGAAAATTAGGTAGGCGGAGTAAACAGAACATAATGCTGGGAAGAGGGCTATGAGCCAGACGCCATGGAGCCAGCCACCAGGTCAGACATGCTGAATCTTTCCCGGTAAGCCACCACCTCGTGGTGCTACAAATTATTAGAAATGGGTTAATATCAAGATGTGAGAGTTAGCCAGTAACTAACTCTCTAGAGGTAATGGGCCAGGCAGTGTTTAAAAGAATACAATTTGTGTGTTGTTATTTTCGGGGCTAAGCTAGCCGTGCGGGAGCCGGGTGAGGCGAAAAGCAGGCCTGCCCGCAGCTCCTCACTACAGAGAGCCAGCACTGTATTTACTCCCCTCATCTATTTAAAACCTTTACACTTTAAGATCTCTACTCTAGAGTCTCAGTGAAATCCCACAATGGGTTATTTTTTTTACTGACTTAATATGAAGCAACAATAAATCTTAACATGCCGTTTTTGAGGCATCCAATAAAGTTAGTTGTTAAGCAAAAGACATGAAGAGCGAGCGGCACTAATACTAAAAGAACACACAGTATCCAATCATTTCATTTTTAAATATGTGTTACCAGAGGCAAAAACATGAAAAATCTCACAGAATTCATCTCACTTAAGAAAACTTCATTAAATTTCTCTCAAAATTAAAAGGGTGTTCTTTAAATTACCCTTAACTGAGACGATCTCTCACCAAACAGTAAGGCCAGAGTGATATTTGCAAGCACAACAAACACGACCTTTCTTTTTTTCAGTTTTTCGAGACAGGGTTTCTCTATAGCTTTGGAGCCTGTCCTGGAATCAGCTCTTGTAGCCCAGGCTGATCTCGAACTCACAGAGATCCGCCTGCCTTTCCCTCCTGAGCGCTGGGATTAAAGGTGTGCACCACCGGCCAGCTCTAACTACAATTTTTATAGAAAACTTAGTCTACAAATTTCTCACACTCATTGCATTGGTGTCTTAGTCACTGTTCTACTGCTATGCAGAGACACCATGACCACAGCAACTCTTACATTATTTGGGGCTGGCTTAGTTTCAGAGGTTTGGTCCATTATAGTCACAGCAGAAAGAATGGTAGCATGCAGGTAAACATGGTACTGGAGAGATAGCTGAGACTTCTAAATCCAGAGCGGAAGGAAGTAAGCAGAGAGAAACACTGGGCCTGGCTTGAGCATTTGAAACCCGAAAGCCCGCCCCAGTGACTCACTTCCTCCAACAAGAACACACCTACTCCAGCAAGGCCACACCTCCTAATCCCTGTCAAGTAGCACCACTCCCTAACAGCCAACCACTCAAATACAGGAACCTATGGGGGCATTCCTACTCAAACCACATTCCACTCCTTGGCCACCATAGGCTTGTAGCTATACCATAATGCAAAAACGCATTCAATCTAACTTCAAAAGTGCCCATGGTCTATCAGTCTCAACAATGTTTAAAAGTCCAAAATTTGAAGTCTCTTAACTCTAAGCCCTATTAAATCAAAATAAAATAAAATAAAGAAGTAGATCACATACTTTCAACAAACAATGGCACAGAATATATATTACCATCCCAAAAGGGAGGAAAGGGAGCAATGAGGAAATACTGAACCAAAGCAAACCCAAAAGACAGCAGAACAATCTCCAAACTCCACACCTCCATGTCTGATGTCAAAGCACTGTTCGGATGCAACTCCTTCAGCGTTGTTGATGACAACACACTTGTCTCTCAGGCTGGCTCTACTCCCCATTAGCAGCTCTCCTTGGCAAGTATCCCACTACTCTGACATCTCCAACATCTTGAGGTGTCCAAGGAAATCCCCTTCACAGTTTCACTCCAAGATCTTCCTGGGCCTCCGTGCAGTGACACCACTGACACACACCTGGCCTGGGCACCTTCCCTTATTCATAGACGGGATTCTATAACCCCTTACTTCTGTCCTTGACTCTGTTCTAAAGCCAGAGCCATGTGGCTGAATCTGCCAAGTTTTGGTGCTTGCTAGGGCTGGAACATGGCCCTCTCATTCAAATACACTTTCACCAGCTTTCTGTTTTTAATGGTTTTCTTTACTGCCTATCTTTGTCCATCCTGGAACTCACTCTGTAGACCAGGCTGGCCTTGAACTCAGAAACCCACCTATTTCTGCCTCCCAAATTCTGGGATTAAAGGTCTATGTTGCTACACTTGGCCCTAAATATTATTTAATTTCTTTTCACAAAATGGAAGTTCAGCTGGGTAGGTGACCCTGAGGTCACCACCCCCTTTATTCCATTTAGCATAAGGTTTTTCTTTCATCTGTTTATCTCGATTTAGCTCCATTATACATCCTGGTGCCCCTTTCTTCTTCAAACTGTACATTTTATATTATTCCTTGCTCAGCTTGCCTCTTTTCATTATACATTTGCATAAGACTGGCAACTAATAACCACATGGCATAATCAACATGAGGCTGTTTTAAAAGCTCCTCTGCCAACAGCATTAAATGAAAATTCTTCAACTTAGCATCCGGCAGACTTTTCAAACAAGGGCAAAAAACAGCCGCATTCTTCACCAACATATCACAAAAATGATTCCTAGGCCACTTACTAACATTCTTCTCCTCTGAAACCTCGAGCCAGGCCATCATAATCTACATTACTTTCAGTACTACTGTCCTCTTTTTAAGCCCCACTTACAGCCTTTACCTGCTTTTCTAATCCAAAGTCCAAATTCCACCAACAAGAAGCAGGCTCATGTTTGTCATTGCAATACCCTAGAGCCCTGGTACCAACATCTGTCTTAGTCAATAGTCCACTGCTGTAAAGAGACACCATGGCCATGCCTACTCTCATTAAAAATAAAAAAATAAAAATAAATTAAAAAAACATTTAAATGGGGCTTGCTTACAGTTCAGAAGTTTAGTCTATTGTTATCATTGTGGGAAGTGTGGTGGCATGCAGGCAGACATGGTGCTAGAGAGTAGCCAAGAGTTCAACATCCAGATCAGAAGCCAGCAGGCAAAAAGAAACACTGTGCCTGGCTTGAGCACTTGAAACCCCAAAGCCCAGCCCCAGTGATATACTTCTCCTACAAGACCAGACCTACTTCAACAAGGCCACACTTCCTAAGACCTGCCCAGTAGGGCCACTCTCTAATGACTGAACATTCAAGTATAAAAGCCTATGCAGGCTATCCCAACCACCACAGTTAAGTTAGTAAATTCAGAACCTAGCTTTCCCAATAATAAATATCCATTTACTACTGTTTCCATTTATTAAAAGAATAAGTTTGCTTGTTATCACTGTGTTAATTACAGACTCAATACATTAAGTGTTTTTAATGTAAACATTCTAAAGAAATAGAACCATACTTTCTAAAATTATAATATTAAAAATGCAAATTGTATATCAGATCTCAGTGAATAGATCTCTACAAGCTAAAGCTGGTGATCCTGGAATGTTAAAAGACATATCTTAAAAAAAAAAAAAAAAAAAAACAAGTGACAAGAAATCTGGTCCATGAACCCTCTTACAAAACTTCATCAACCTTTGTCAAATCAAAAACATTAATTTTCTTTAGGGTCAATTTCTAAAAAGGCATCATGATGTCAAGTAATGTAAACTTAAATATGACGGACTACCATATATGTTTCACTATTTGAAAGCAAACACCTACATTTTAAGCAGGATTGATGGTGGAGTTCTCTTTGGTGCTGTTTTTGTTTGTTTGTTTGTTGTTTCATTTTGTCTGTTCCTGGCTAACCTGCAACTTGCTATGTAGACCAGGCTGGTCCAGAACTAACAGTTATCCGCTTACCTGCCTCCATGTCCTGCATGTGGCATTAAAGGATGGGCTACCATGCCTGCTACAATTGGTATGCTTTAATTTTTTTTTCCAAGATCAACACACATACTTATTTGTAGTGATATCTCATTTGTATTTTAATAAATAAAGCTTGCCTGAAGATCAGAGAGTAAAACAGCCACCCAAGTCAGCCTTACAGACCAGGCAGTGATGACATACATGTTTAAAACCAGTAGCCACACTAGTTTACCACAGAAACCAGGCAGTATTGGCACACGCCTTTAATCCCAGCCCTAGAGAGAAATATAAAATGGGAGGAGAGATTTCTCACTCTCAGTCTCATTCTTAGGACTCCTGGAGGCACGATCATGGTTTCGGACTGAGGTCAAAGTAAGAGTCAGTGGCTGGATGTTTTGCTTTTCTGACCCTCAGGTTGAACCCCAGTATCTATCTCTGGGTTTTTATTAATCAAGCTACACTTTTTCTTGCAGTTAAAAGTTCTAATTCAATGGTTACACAGATGGCCCTACTTAAACTAAATGAAACACAAAACAACCCAAAAGTCATCAAACTAGAAAAGGAATGGATAGGGAGGGGGTCGAGTTAAAAGAAATAGGAGAGAGATGTAGGGAAAGAATAATCAGAATGCATTAGATGCATGAATGAAATTGCCAAAAAAACAAATTTAATTTTAATTGTTCTTTTTTTAAAAAAACAGCATTTTTTTCAGCAAAATAAAATTACCTTTCTAAATTTTCTAAAGCATCTGAAGTTGTCCCTTTGATAGAAATCTAAAGCAAAGGCAATGCAAGATTTATATCTGCTGCAGGGCATAATGGAAAAGTTCTATTAAAATCAGCAGACCATGTCAAAAGCCACTGACAATCTGCATCTGACAAAAGTCCCTCTGCAAGTCCTTGCGCTTTCCAGTCAGACAACTGGGTGTACGAATCTGCAATGGACCTCTCATCTCACCAGTCATTGTAAGGCAGGAGAACAACAATGCCATGAGTATTTCTGCCGTACTGTCCTTGACAAATACTGGAACAAGGAGCATGGACGACGTGTTCCAACCTATGTATTTTTCTCACAATGGAGTAATATATCTACATAACTAATTAACTTACAAATTACAGAAGAGATCAGCACAAACTTTTTCTGTAAAGGGCCACAAAGTACAAAGAGTAGACTTAAAAGCCATCTGATTTCTGTCACAACTTTCTCTGTAGCATAAAATGAGACACGGACCATGGGTACACTAATGCTGACGGATGTGCCTACATAAAACGTTACTGACAAAAGTAGGCAGCAAGCCAGATTTGGTCCATGTTTTCCAGTTCCTCTCATTTCAGGTGAAATTATATAATCTGCTTTTCCTCAAAAGACAAGTCTTCCTCATTCAAACAGTTTTCTTTAAGAAAAAATTAACAATGTTCCATACACTTTCATGCTCAATAAGTGAATCCACAGATTTCATTTTTGAGGACAGAATCTCATCATTCAGAAGAAATTCATGTTTACAAAAATTTAAAAAATATATACTTAATAATACTTAATAATGCAACATTTCAACAAGAATATGAAATTACCATCCTTCAGCTTCTGAGATACTAAATTTATACAGTAAGGGACTAGATACTCACAAATTCCTACCAAACTTCTATTTGTAATGTACAAGTAAAATGATATATCAAATATTCTGTCTTCCTGGGCCATTTCATCTTTGAGAGATTACCAAACACTACTGCAAGGTAGGAGATTCAAAATCCCTAAAATAATCCCCTCAGCAGAGAATATTTCAAAACAAAAGGTATCGCTTTTTCCAAAAATAATACATGCACAGAAATCCATTTATGTGTGAGTCGTCTGAAATTATTTAACTGGAGACAAGCTTGATACAGAGAAAATCAAAAACCTACTGCATGCTCAGCAAATGCCAAACAGTCTTCTAGGCAAGCTCTGGATTAACTTCTAATCTTCCTAATGACACCTTGTGAGGGTTACCACTGCTGATACCATTGTATGGAGCAGCAAACAGAGAAAGTGGGCAGTAAAGAAACATGTCCCAAGGTTAGAGCTAATTACAAGTAGGACCAGGGTTTACCCCAGCTCAGGAGAATTATGCTTCAGAGCCCATGCTCTTAGCCACAAACCACACTGCTAAAGAAGTAGATGTGGCAGCTTGCCATTGGGGACCCCACAGGACACACATGCAGTACACAACCAGGTAGGCTACTTGCACTCCCTAACCCCACAGCTTGTCCAAATCCCAAGTCTGTTTGCCAAGGACTGTCCCCTCCTCTCAGCCCATCTCCTGACCTTTTGGATTCAGAAGATCCCTGCCCTACTTGATACCTGGGATTTTGCAGTCCACACACATGGATTTAAAGTGAAGAGAGATAGAATGTAGTGATACAAAGGGTTAAAGTGGTACAGGAAAGATTGAATGGGGAAAGGGTAGAGTACATGAATGACTATGGACAGGAATAACACTAAAGACATTTTGAAACAAACTGTAAAAAAACTTTCTACTGTACAACCTTCCTAAAATATATGCATGTGCATATATTAATAATTTAAGTGGAGTTAGCTTATAACAGGGCAACAATGCCCCTACTAGACTAAAGAATAACAAATAAAAAGTCTAGTGTCAGTAATGGCTTACTTCTTTAGAGCTGTTGGCAAGTCAAGTTCCATATAACCCCAAACATTAGAGACTACTGTCAATGTTCTTGGTTTCCCTCCAAAACTTGACAGACCCTATTACTGAAGGTACTTGAGCCACAGAACATGGAGAAGTCAAACTGGTACTGACCTGGAAGCTTCATCCCTCCTGACTATCTTTCATAAAACTGGAAGATGTCACACATGCTACCAGAGAAAAGGAATCACCAATTGTGTTAGTTTGAATGTAACTGGCTCCGATTAGCCCATAGGGAAGAGCAATATTAAGAGGTGTAGCTTTGTTGGAGTAGGTATGGCCTCGTTGG